>NC_046367.1:38453777-38545186 GCF_011125445.2 Fundulus heteroclitus
AAGAGATGCACCATTCTGGTTTTTCCTGGCCAGGTCCAGTTTCTGGATTTCTGAGGGTTATGGTTTGCTCCTTCCATATTTTAACAAATCAGTTTGCTTTAGGGGCAAAAAAGGAGAAAAATATGCTGTAGGACCTTTTAAACTAAATATTAAAGGGTTACATTATTATCCCCCATTTATGCAACAAAGCGCAAGTCCCTATTCTTTATTTAATCGTTAATGAACTCATAAAACGTGGATCATAGTGAATATTGTGGGCTTCATAGAAAGAAAAATGGGAGTTCTTGGTGTTAATGATCAATTAATCTTTTTCATCACTGATCAGATCCAATATGGTAAAGTTTGTGGATTTCTATCTCTGGCCAATTGATTGGTGCATCGCTATTAAACATGCAGTTCTCTTCTTGGGTGAATTTATTTATTTATTTTTTTTTTTTCTTAAACCTTTATTCAACCAGGAAAGTCTTGATGGAGATTAGGTAATTTCTGTGAATTAAAGCGATTTAAACGTTTGTTTAAGAAACAAATATGAATTTTGTAAGACAGTGAGCAAACGATACATATTTAAATTGTTTTCATTGTTAAATAAGAATATATGGTCCATTTTTAGACTCACCACTAAGATCTTGTATGACTGCGCTCTAGCGCCAGTATAATTATTCCTGTTGCAGTGGCGCCCTCTGGTGGACAAATCAGAGTAAAACAAAAACATTGCCATGCAGACAGGAGTTTCTTGGGGACAAAGAAAGTGGACACAGCCATCCAGCGTCTCTCTGAGGAACAAAAAGCAGTTCTGCTCGCACCACATCCTGCTTTGTCTCGTTTTTGACCGATCTCATTTGACAACATTGATTTAGGAGCATTTAACCATCTAAGGCATATGTTGCAGCAGGAAGACAAATAAACCCATTAGTTTGGAGTTTTAATTTAAAGGAAATACATTTGTTTTGGTAATGCACCAAGAGATAGGTCAGAGGGAGGGGGAAGGGCCTGATGGTGTGTGTGGCCAGTCGTTATTAAACCACTGGCCTAATTTTTGGCTCAATACCGCGAGTCATGGTTTACAGTCACGCACTCTTATCAGTTGACTGGTTTTTCTCTTTTCCTTTCATAACCCACCCCGTTTTTAACATGCTCGGCCTCTCAGACATAATTCTGGTCCAATACGGTATCAGGTTCTTTCTCCTCTCTGGCCTGTGGTGCTCCACAGGCATTCAGGCATCTGAGAGGAGGTCCGCAGCTACAAAAGGCTCACCCCTTCTGTCTGCTAATCTCTCCCACCGAGCTCTGAGCAGAAGATGAGCTTCAGCGATGGCTGCCGACTTCCTCACAAGGCAATAAGACTCCACTCTTCTCTGCCTTCGTATTTGGATACTGAGGCGCTGCAGGACGCGTGCATATCTGTCGGTTAGCTTTTTTTTTTTACTTGTTTTTTCTCTTTCTCTCGACATAACTGCAAGAACTTAGAGAGTTTATGTAAGGTAGCGACAAAATGCATTTCAGAAGCTCTGTAGAGTCTAAAAGCTGAGGTTTCTATTTTCTGTTCCTCTCCGGGTTCTTAATTAGTTTTTTTTTTCATCAGCTTGTTAGATTAATAGCTGTTACATTGCTGCCAGTTTGTCTTTTTTTGTGTGGTTTGTATTACAGAGTAGTAACTATAGGGTCACCTGAGCTACTTCCATTGCTTTTTAGTATTTATTGCATTCCAAACCTGTTTCTGCTACAGCACCCTCAACACTAAGTAGAAGATGCATAAAAATCCTGAAACAAAATTACTGTTTTATTTACTCAATGTTTAGAAATATTTGTTTTTAGCACAAAAACTAAATCTTTTCCTTTACACAACAGCATTGTGCACACAGAGATTTGACTCTCTGCACAATCTCTCTAGATCACCCAGAGTCCTGGTCCTCTCTGATGCTCTGGCTTGAGTTTTCATGCACGATTCAGCTCTAGGACCTGAGATGATCATTGCAGAAGATTGATTTTTTTTTTAGCTATTATTAGCTTAGTCAACCAGAAAAGATGTACTGAAATTTAAAATAGCAGATTTCACCAGGTTTCTGTTTCTGCCCACAGCATGCCGGGTCCTTCTCCATACTTAGCAGTGGGATCGGGGGGAATTGTTTTGTGCTCCATTGTGTCCAAAGCACTCAGTTTCAGTTAAAGTACCAATTCACATGTTTGCTTTTTTTGTTTGTAGGATAAAAAAGGCTTGAGTTGTGAAATTATTCTTGGAGACTTGTTGACACCAGTACTCTTCTCCCTTACCGTCCTGTACGAAGACAAACCTGGGTGTTTGTGCAGATTTAATTGTCACAGTTCTGCAGTTCTTTAAATCCATGTTCTGGCAGTAGATATGGACACGTTTCGCGTATCTGGTCCCTGCTCTAGAAAGATCAAGACGTCATCCTTCAATGGCATTTTCTCTTGTCTTTCCCATTTTGAAGAGTGTCTTTAGACCCCACTAAAATGAATATCTTACCATGTCTTCGCAAAGTTAAGAAGACGTCCAGAAAGAGAATAGATGAATAATAATAATAATAATAATAATAATAATAATAATAATAAAGGGCTGCACAGTGCCACAGTGGGTAGCGCTGTTGCCTTGCAGCAAGGAGGTTCTGGGTTCAAATCCAACCCTGGGTCTTTCTGCATGGAGTTTGCATGTTCTCCCTGTGCAATGCATGGGTTCGCTCTGGGTACTCCGGCTTCCTCCCACAGTCCAAAAACATGACTGTTAGGTTAATTCTCTAAATTGTCCCTAGGTGTGAGTGTGTGCATGATTGGTTGTTTGTTCTGTTTGTCTCTGTGTTTCCCAGCGACACACTGTCCAGGGAGCACAATGCCTCTCGCCCATGTACAGCTGGAGATAAGCGGCCCTCACGACCCCAATAGGGATGGCTGTGTTAGAAAATGGAAATGGATAGTAATAATATTAATACATTGTATTTAAATGGCCCTATCTTGACACTCGAGGTCACCTTACATTAAAACAGACGTGTCAATAAAAAAAACAAATACAATTCAAAATACAGTTTAAATTTGACAATGCAGTACAAATCAGAGGGAGTAAGCTAATTTAAATAGATGGAAAAGGATCTGAGGGCGCGGACAGGTGTAGAAATGTGAAGAGATCAGGAAGATATGGAGGTGTGAGCTTATGGATAGCTTTGAAGGGAAGCAGGAGTACTTATCGTACTCAATCACACGTCGTAGTCGATACGATGTGTGATTGGGAGCCAGTGAAGCGACTGCAGAGCAGGTGTGCTGTGATGGACTGACGGGGTTGGTGTGACGACACAGGCAGCTTTGGACCTGTTGTAATTTATGAAGTGTTTTATGTGGAAGACCGAAAAGAAGAGAGTTACAATAATCTAGACTGGGAGTGAACAAGAAGAGCAGCGGAGTGAGAAGGACGGAGAGGATTTATGTTACTGAGATGGAAATAAGCCGACCGAGTGAGGATGTTGACGTGGGAGGCGAAGGGAAGGACGGGAAAGATAGAGGAGTTATCGATAGGAAAGAGAAAAGTTCTGGAGTTTGTTTAATGTCGATGTTAAAAGAAGTTTTGTTTTGTTGGAATTTAATTTAAGGAAGCTTGAGATGAACCGGTGAGGGACGGTTGTAGGAGTGTGGAGTTAGGTTTGGTTGAGACGTAGAGCTGGGTGTCATCCGCATAGCAGTGAAGGTAATTATTATATGAAGGTATACTAAATTAAATTATGCTGCTGCTGCTGTGTTGTTTGAGCTGCCGATAGTTGTGCTTTAATAAAAGATGGATTT
The DNA here is from genome assembly GCF_011125445.2 of Fundulus heteroclitus. Taxonomy (NCBI): domain Eukaryota; kingdom Metazoa; phylum Chordata; class Actinopteri; order Cyprinodontiformes; family Fundulidae; genus Fundulus; species Fundulus heteroclitus. Next base: position 38,457,564 of record NC_046367.1, read on the forward strand.
ATTTAACACCTTTCTCCACATCTTTACCAGTGCTACTGTAAATTAGTCTCTAATCTGCTTTGGGAGATTTCAGGATAAGTTCATTGCAGCTGAAGTAAAGTAGACGTGTGAGCTTGTAATAAAGTCATATTTCCTCCTTGGAAATAGATTTTTAATTCACATGAATGTGTCTAGAAGCTCTTGGAGGGTGAGAAAGGCTGTTCCCACCTGGTTTATTCTTAGATCTTCGTGCCTTTTAGTTGAACAGTCTACAGACTGACCACAGTTGCCTGGATTTCATCCCTTTTTAAAACAGTCTAAGAGGTTAGGGTGTTTTTTTGTTTTTTTGTCAAGGATCTTGTTTCGCGGTGAAACCACAGCAAAGGCCACCAGGAGGTCAGCCGGAGCTTCTCTCCATCGGCGCTTGAAACGCCCAGACAGACCGAGTGGGTTTATTTTCCACCACTTTTACAATCTCACACGCTCCTTTGACTTTATTGTTGCTGGCTCGCTGAGTCCGCGCGGTCTATAAATTCAAATTCTGAGTGGGAAATGGATGTTATGGTCTTGATTTGAGAAAATAAAGCGGCGCGCGCTCAGACCGGCTGTAAGCCAGCCAGGCCGGTGCTGATGAAACCTGGCCGGCCGAAGTTATGCTTGGCCCGCTCACACAAGCATGAATGAATCTGCGTCTGGAGGATATTTACCTCCATCGTTCGGATTCTCTGCCCCACAAAGCCTGACTCTGTTGACCGGCTCCTGTTTTCATTCTTCTCAGGCGGTTTCTTCCATTTTTTCTGCCAACCCTCCTCTCATTCACTTTACCTTTAGCGAGCACTTTAAGGATATTCAACGTGAAGCGGCTGAAGCTAAAGAGACGCTTCAGGGGGAGCCTGAACTCCTCCTGTTCACCTCATTCCGCCTCCCTGTCTTCATTCGCACGTCTCTGCCGAGCTTTTGCCTCGTTTTCTTTATCTTATGCTCTCACTCGAGGGTTTTTTCCTCAATATCCCTCGCCTCTCTTTTCTTTGTAGTCGTTGGGCTTTAATGTCTGTTATTTCTCCCCCTTCTTGCTCCGCATTCCTGCGCTATCATCCCTGTCAAGGGGGCCGCCGTATCTGGGAGAAAAGACGGCGGAGCTTTAAAGGCGTCTTAGCGCTCACGTTGGCCCGTAGATTCGGTTGTTTCTGCTGCTTTGGACTTTCAGTTTCTGCTTTTTGTCCATTTAATCATCGGGACGCAACAAATCCAGATTAGGAAATATGTAACAAAACGAGCGGCGCGACGTTACTCCTTGGTGCTGTCTTCTGACAGTCGCTCTTATTACACTCTCTGTGGACCGCAGGTGCCCGGATCCTGGCCTCATGGCCCCCCCACAGGATTTAAATCTGTTGTTGCTCCTACAAAGCTGATTCTGACAGCTGACTCAGCTCCTCTACACGTCACCGAGCTCCGCTGAGTCCTGCTGGTCACCCTTTATTTTCATTCAGGTCTGTGGAAACAGGGCAGCAGCTTTGGCCCCCGCTGCTGTAGACTGGCTCCTCTCTTCAGCTCATCCCGCAGGTTTTCTAATGGATTTATTAAGAGATGGCCTTGGACGAAGGTCGATTTAATGCCTTGTGAGCCATGACGCTGCAAATTTGCCCATGATTTGGGTTATTATTCAGCTAAAAGGCTCCCTTTTTTACTTTAAAAAAGTAGAGGGCACCAAATTTGTATTTATAAATGTCTCTGTGCTCCTATGGAGGTGTCGAGGAACCGGCCCGCATCATTACACACCTGCCACCGTGCCTGATAGTGGGAAAGGAGGCTTTTGCACACATTAGAGCCTAAAATACCTGGAGTTTGTTTTTGAAAGCTGAATTTTGTTTTCATCTGACCAAAGCGCACAGTTCCAGTTAAAAGTCCAGTAGAGTTTCACAAACTTCTCATGTTTTTCTTGTGACGGCTGCACTGCAAAAGGGAAACTTAAAGTAAGTAAAGTTTTCTTGAAATGGGTGTATTTGTCCTTGATTTGAGCAGGTAAATAATCTGCCAATGGAGTAAGATTTTTGCTCTTAAAATAGGAACAACTCATCTCCATCATCTTATTTCAAGTGCAGTAAATCCAATTATCTTATTTTAGGAGTAAAAATACCTGTTACATTGGCAGATAAGATTAATTACCACCTCAAATCAAGGACAAATACACTAATGTCAAGAACATTTTACTTCATTTTTATCCCCTTTTGGCAGTGTGAACAGAAAAATCGCCTCTTATGTAGCTTAATCCACTTTGTTTATATCGGAAGGACCATAGTTTCCCCCAGAAGAGCTTCACACGATCATAGGGTAAAGAAGATAAAAGAGAAACAAAGATTTTAAATCAAAATCAAATTAATTTACATGAGGTAGAGCAGAGAAGGCCTCTAAAAACGACTTTTGAAACAGTCAACTTTTGGGGCATTGCCTATACGGAGGACAAGTTTGTACAATAATTTGGGGGCCTTGACTCGGAAAAGATCCGGTCCTCTTTAAGCGTCAAACATTTGGTTGAGACAGAGAGAAGCAGCTGGTCAAACGACCTTTTGATGGTCAATGAAGACGAATCATATAGGCCGGCACAACTCCATGCAGTGTTTAAGAAAACAATAACACACAATTTGACTAGAAACCTCATAGGAAGCAGTTGGATCGAACTAATGTGTGAATCTTGTCACTTTAGAAAGTGTCTAATAGTTGTTAAAGAGACGCTGTCCCCCTGTCTTGCGGTTTTCAGAGATCAATGCACTTTTATGTTTTTTTCTTACTGATTTTGAAGAGTAGATGGGAGCTATGGGCCTGCCTGCTGGTATATCTGTACATCTTGGTAACAGTTAGTCACGGAGAAAGGAGATTGTAGATATTCAGATTAGAAAAATATAAAAAATCAATTAAAAATCTCTCAGTTACATTTCCTGTTGTTCTGAGGCGCAGTTGCTGTGACTCAAAAAGGAAATTCAGTGTCAGATATTTTTTTCTGCTGGTTATTTATCTGTATTTCTGGGTCCTGTATGTCCCTTTGTGTCTTTTTCTGCTCCAGCACATCTGTGAAACTGTGATAACTTTGTGTTCCAGAAACATTACGAAGACGTCTCGATCAGCCAAAAATCCTGCTGCGTAGTTACCTGGAAAATATCTTTTTCTCTTTGTCTCCAACAGGTTTTTCCAGTGCCAGACTTTCTGCAGAGTCAAAGGTCAGTCTTAATTTTTTTCCCCTTATCCTTTCGTTTTCCACTCCTTTTTCTTATTCTGTACTGAACACTTTTATAACCCGACACAAATGTTATTTAGAACCCCATTATTGTGAATTTCGACATGCCAAAAACCCAGTTTGGTTTAAAGTTTTCTGCAAAAGGTTTAAAATGCAATTGTAGCTTGTCACCACTAGATGGCAGCACATTATTTCTTTGCAAGGGCCGTTTTTGGGGGCATAAGTCCACATTTCACAACTCTTGGTTAATGGAAAAAGAAATGAAATTCTGCAAAGCAGATTATTTTAGCTTCTGACCAAGTTTGAGTGTGTTTGCATTGATAAGTTACGTTTGTCTGTTGGAGTCCTGCTGACTAATTAATAAAAAAAACATGTTTATGTAGCAGAAGGAGTTTTAAAGGAGGGCTATTTGTTGCAGCTGTGTGAAAATGACCTGAAAAAAAAAAGAAATGTGTTATTTTTGCAGTAATCAGAGGATTTAAGCTGCTGCTCCAAGATGTGTTAATTCCTAACAATCCGAACGACGAGTCTCTCCTCTCAGCCAGTCTCCTCCTTCCCAGTCCCACTCTACTCCATCGCCTCCCGTCTCTGGCTCCTGATAGGGCAGACATGGAGTCAACAGAGGAGAGAAGCAGCCGGAGGAGGAGGAGGAGGAGGAGAGAGAGCGAGGGATGGAGAGACAGTTTGGATATGAGGGTAGAAACAAAGAAACGCTGCAGGTGTTGTGGAGTTTGAGCGTGTCTGTTGCGTGACTTTAGTCAGCGGGGCAGAGTGGCAGCGTTGGCTGTCAGGGGCGCAGGACTGGTGGCCTAATTCCAGCTGAAGTTTTGCCTCGTTGTTTTTGTAGCGGTTCAGTTGATTTTAGAGAATATTTTGAGCTGGAAAGCATGGCCCTCTTCGCCAACGACGCGCAGAGCCTGGGCTCCTATTACTGCCTGATCCGACGCAAGTTTAAGAGGAGGCGGAAGAAGCGCTCCGAACGCAAAGGTAACCCAGAGAGTCGAGGTTCTGTCGCCTTTTCCGATGCCGAGACGCAAACAAGTGCGTGCGCCTTTTAGACAAACAGTCCCAGGTCGTTTCTTCGTGACTTACTGCTTGGTGTCGTGATGCGAGACGAGAGTCCAGGATGTTTAAGTTCTTCTGGTTGTGTTTCGTGTGCACTGGTCGCTGTGCTTTTATGTTTACGGCAAAGATCACTTTTTAAACAAGACAAGTTTTTCATGGGATTCTGTCATTTTCCAAGTTTGGATAAGTATAGAGAAAAAAAAGGCATTTTTCTTCAAGGAAAAAAAAGGTTTAACTTCTTTATTCTAAATATTTAATCAATTAAATGCATCTTTCATTAAAAATCTGCTTTTTTAATTTTTGTTTTAAAGAGATTCGGCAATCGGTTGGCCGGAAATCTCTCCCCAAAACACGGACTCTACAAAACGTGGGTCCACAGGACGACGTGATGTGATGGGACTTTAATTTACCTAAAATTCCTTTTTCTTCATTTTTATGAATTTGGAACAACCTAATAGCGGATGTTTTGTTTTTGTCGTTTGATAAGAGCGCGACTCTGAAGTGCAAACCGTGGCCGTGGTGATCTCTCGGATGTAAGATCAACAGCCTTTAATATACAGTAATATTAATTTGTAAGACTCACAGTGAGAAGGTTCATACAATTAAACTTTAAGTTATTCATATTCCTGGCAGATTTACATTTAAAATCATCATCCTTCCAAGAAGTTTGTTTCTGAGTGGAATTGAGACCAACGTTAAATTTAATAAAAAATATATAAAGGGAGTATCAGGTTTTTTTAAGTACAAATTTATCTACTTTTATTACCATTTTATTAAAAAAATGTGTACCCTATGAATGAGAAATCTTAAAGGTGTAGTTGCTGACCAGCTTTTTGCAGGTTTCCACGGCTCTTTTGACCATTTTATATTGGCTGATGAGCTCCCAGTCTGAGGTTGGAAGGCCTCCTCACCATCACCCTAATCTTTAGCTTACATCGCAGATCATCATTCACACAGAGATCAGCACCCTGACTGGGCTGCTCCAATTCAATTCAATTTTATTGTATTTATATTGCGTCAGTACAGCACTTTACAAAGTCTAATTCAATCAAATCATCCAGACAGATTGGGTCAGAAAGTTTCTTCTCTAAGGAAACCCAGCAGGTTGCATCAAGTCTCTCCAAGCAGCATTTACTCCTCCTGAAAGAGCGTAGAGCCACAGTGGACAGTCGTCTGCATTGTTGATGGCTTTGCAGCAATCCCTCTGACTGAGCAAGCATGAAGCAACAGTGGAGAGGAAAATTCCCCTTTAACAGGGAGGAGAACCTCCACCAGAACCAACACCCTGATATCTCTTCCAGTCAGAAGGGACACGTTGGTAGATTAAAAGAAGTTTTAGGTTCGATTCCAGCTTCTGTCATTTGTTGATGTGTCCCTGGGCAAGGCAGCTAACCCCAGGTTTACTACCGATCTGCATATGGTTCTATGAATGCTTGTGTTAAAGTAAAGCCATTCAAGTGAACGGTAGGACTAGAAAAGGACTCTACAAATATAATAAATTCCTTATTTAGCATCACAGTAGATAAAACCCTGAAGTATGATGAATCTCTCAGCTCCTGTCAGGTCTTTACTGCATTTGTTAGAATTTGTTTTAAGGCTGATATATCTTGATTTGTCATCGACTTTTTTAGTTTTCACAAGACCACAACACAAAATCTGCAGCAGGTACAAGAACTGAACTAAAAGCAGACAAAATTCAAAGCAAACATTGAAAGACCTAAAAAAAAAAAAAGAGGCTTTAGGATTACAAGAGAATCTGTCAGCAAAATGCCAAGACAGCTGGTTTGGTTTAAAACTTTTGCAAAGCACTAGAGATACAGCCATTAAAAAAATCTTTGTCCTTCTACCACAGAATGTGTTTCTAACGTAACATTTTCAGGAAAATGTAATAATAAAGCTAGACGGTTACGAGAAGCGTTTATGACGATGTTACAGTCAAAGGGGGCAGAAGCTCCTAACTTTTTCCCCAGCTAGAAAACACATTTTTTTATCTGATATTAAATGAGTAAAACAGTCCAATTAAACCACTCACTTTTCTAAAGAAAATCTATCAGTGTGTGTGAAACGTATTTATTAAAGAACTGAGCGTTTCTTGGGATGTCCTGATTTTTTGCTTTTACATGACTGTATTTCTTAGGTCAATCTGGAATTTTTAATAATGTTAGGAAGGCAATAGTTGGGTTTAATTTCTACCGCTAACACTAAAATATCAACATCATCTCCTTTTTTTTTTGCCCAAAGAGACTCCAGAGATCTGTTTTCTTTGTCTTCCTCCTCCCATCCTTCCCCTCCGTCTCCCTGTGAGCGAGGCGGCTCGTGGCTCATCATAATTGAAGTTGAATGACGAGAGCCCCTCAGAGCTCTGAGCTTTTCTCTCCTGAGTTTGCTGCTCTGCTCTGGGGGATTAACCAAACAGAGAAGCTGGTAATTACTCAGGTGGCCACAGCTCACCGGCAGTAATAGCCGTGTCTCAGCCACTTGCTTTGACATCCAGCAGCTCCCCTCCGTACCGCCGCCGCACCTCTGCCGTCAGGTCCATTCATCCAGCTAAATCCGCCTCTGCTGAAGGGGCATTTTTTTTTTTTTTATCCTTTGATTTAAAAACTCCAGGTGTGCTGGCTCAGAGTGAATATGTCTATCAGTATTACCCAGCTCTGTTTCCCGCCTCTTTTTTTATTTTACCCCCTCAGCCTGAAGGAAACTTAAACTTTCCAGAGGAGAGAAGCGATGACGAGGCAGGAGGAGTTTGGCCCGGCGTTGGTCCGCTCAGCGTCTTACTCGGCTTCAGCCTGCCTTAATCTTAGCCTCCTAATAAGATGGTTTGTGATCTTTTCAAACAATCAAGACATTTCCCAGGTCATTTTAGAGTTTTTGGAGACGATCTCCACATTTTGCCACCAAACCTGTTTGTGCATCACAGATTATTCTGTTCCAAGCAGTCAGCAATAACTACTAACTTCTGAGTAAAAACGTGGTTCTTTTAATAAAAACCTGGGATTTTTTCCCCCTGCATTCTTTTAATTTTGCCATCTGAGGAATCGGTACCCGTCGGGGAAAAGCTGAGGTGTTCCCAGTGACGTGAATGGTGGCTCTTCTCTGTTCAGACATCCTTCTGATCCGTGTTTCATGACAGCAACGCTGTGAGACCCTCAGGCTGAAACCGTGGCCCTTATTCCGTGTCATATTATAAAATCATCTTTAAACATGCCCGCTTTCAGTTTTAGGGTTTAGCACATCTTTAAGAAAGATCTGGTCTTGACAAGTTCTCAGATTACTTAGATCTGACTTCAGCTTTATGAAACACTCCACTCTGTCATTATTTATTTAACCAAAATGTGTGGAAAGAGGTGTGTGCAAAAGAAGCGTACTTGCTGCTTTTGTAGCATTTAACACGAAAATGGAGCAAAGTGTCTTTATTTGTCTCCCTTGGGAGAAATGGGCTTTGGACAGACGGGCTTTGCTGCACCGACACAGATTACATTCACCTGTAAGTTCACATAGATAAATGCAGAAATAAATAAAACTATTCCTTACAAAAAAAGCAGTGATTCAATAAAAACACACTATTCAATAAAACACCTCATTAAAAACTGTTGGCTTAAAGGGTCAAGATTAAAAAAAGCTGTCAAATGTATAAACAATCTCAGAACCAAGCCGGTCAGTGAAGAATCAGTTCTCTGTTCTCGTACTAAAGAGACTCGGCGTTCTATCACTTGTAGTTAATGAGATATGAACCAAAATTGGGGCTAAACACAAACCAGACATTGCTTTGGAAATAAATTAAATAAAAACTTGTTTGAAGCTTCAGAACTCTATTGTAGTCCAATCAGAATTACAGACCCTGGTTCTTTAGAGGAGAACTTCTGCTTTCCAATGACACCGCTTCTGTTTACAGACGAAAACTCTGGACATTTTGTCCAGCTGAATAATTCGTTTAGAGCCACAAATGAGACCGTTTGGAAAAAAAAGCCAACTTATACATATATCTTTTTAAATATCTATTAAAAAATGTGTTGTCATTTGTAAAGAACCACCATTTTATTTCTATTATTAGGTTTTAATAATAAAAAAATTATAAATGTGAATGGATCTAAGTTCTTTGGGAAGTTGATATTTGTGAAAAAAAATTTTTTTTTTTTTTTGTTTGTTTGTTTAAGAAACACATTGTTTTCAACCGAATGGCATGACAATATTACATTTATATTTAGAGACCTTAGTTGCTCCTTTATCATTTTAGCCAAACGTATTAAGAGCAATTGCGGAAATAACAGATTTTTACTGGTTCAAGTTTCTCCAGATGCTGAAAAATGTCTAAAATAGACATTAACAACCTGCTGAATCTGAAGCCAGTCTCATTACTCTGTAGTTTAATGACTTGTGGTTGAAAAAAACAACTATTTATATATAAATAATAAAACCTAATTTGCTGAATGTTTCTAGCTCAGTTGTACATAATGACATTAAAAACCCTTTATTTTACCAGTCGCATAGTGTATTTAACAAGAAACAAGGTAAATATAATATCATTTTTAGTGTAGTCTGATGAACACAAATATAACTTTTTTTTAACCTTAAATTGAACTTGAAGGCAAGTCAGAATGAATCAATCCAGTAGGGTTTAACCTTTACACTGCCCAGCTGAAATAGTTCAATTTATTTCCCCCTTACATAAGTGTTGTCATTTCTATTTATTTATTAATCATTTCTATTTATATTGTACACACATGTTATTAACGTATTTCTCTGTTGTTACTGCTGAACTTCAGCCTGGGGGTGTAACCTGAACGATGAAGTTTCTATGTGAAGGATTGTGATTCAGCTCCCAGAGAATTAACATACAGTGCAGAGTGACTTTCAAAAGACTGAACTTAAGCATATCGCCGGTGCATCTCTCATAAATGTGCCAAAGCATGACACTCGGAGACGATGCTTTCCAATGGGCCGTATATGAAAGATGGAAAATGGGGAACAGAGGCCTTTTCTGCCACGCCAGCAAAATCTCTAAAACGAGCTCTCGCAACTCGAATAGTGTGGGAGGGGGATCTGCACCGCCTGGCGCTTCAGACCCATCGCTGTGAGGAGGACCATTTTATTTCTTGCTATTTCTTAGTTTCATTGTTCACTCGTTCCTGTATCTTTACCAGCAATGTATAAATTACGGACCCGTTCTTCTAAATGCCTTTTTTTTTTGTTGTCTTGTTGTTGTTTTTTTAGATATAAAACTAGATTAGCCAGCCTTGGAAAAAGCTCCGGCAAACTGATTAACATACGACATCCAGAAGAAGCCAGATAGAAAACATAGTCCCGTTAATTTATATTATATCAGTAAAAGAGCAGTTGATTAGAAGCAGGGCCTGGCTGAGTACTGCAAACACAGCGCCGCTCTGTCATAATACGAAATGAGTTGTGTCTGCCTGCCTCAATGGAATTAGCTTTGATTAGCATGCTGCTAAGACTGTGACAGACTGTGGAAGGGGGGGGGGGGGGGAAACCCCGCGCTGTAGTGGGACCACTCAAACCACCGAGGTTTGTTTAGCTGACAGTGACACATTTCATCTCTCTGCAGAGATTTCAGACTAACTTTATTGGTGTAACAGCAAATTATTATGAAGATGGGGATGTTTTGCCTTTACTGTGCACACTTCACGAGGCTCGGCCTGCTCTGCAGAGAGGCAGCTAAATCATCACTCCGTCCTCTTTCCATTCACCTCTCTGTCGTCTGTCACAACCTTTTCCATCCGGCTGAGGCCTCCCTCCATGCCCTGCCCCAACTGTCCATCAATTCCACCTCATCTGTTTGACAGCAGAAAGGCCACGAGGTGCGAAATCCAGCTCAAGTTGCGGCCCCACACAAAATTTTACACAGACCCATCCACAGCTTTGCTGCATTTTACCTTCAGATCCCCACCTACACCCCACCCCACCCCACACACACACATATATGTGCACACAAACATGCTGAAAGTAAATGCAGGCATCTCTCCTCAGGATCGTTTCGCCAGGCCTTGAGTTTGATAAACTGTGGTAGGTGTGAGGCTCCATGGACATGAAGTGAAGGAGAACAGAGGGACAGAGGAGATTGGTGTGATTTGGTCCAGAGCTCTCACACTGAGACTGACCTCCATGCATGTTGCTCAACAACACTGTAGTGTAACTCCTGGCTGTTTGTTAACTCCCTGGGTTTTGTCCCTTGTCCTACGCTGAGCTGGAAAAAGAGGTAAACTCTGCAGGGAAGTGCAGCAGGCAAGTTTGTTTCTATAGCCATGTGTAATAGTACGATACTGAGATATGATGTTTTGGAAAATATATAAATCTAAAAAATGTCTCTAAAAATACTCCCCCTCCTGTTAGAGTCTGTTTCCTAGTGTCTGTGAGGAAGAAGTCAGTGACTGTAGAGTGTCAGTATTCTTTGCTTTTGTTTTGTTTTGTTTTTCAATTAGGGATGTGTGGTGAGGCTATTAGCAGTCAGTGTCCTACCTGAAGTTGACAGCCATTTAGGCAAGCCAGGTTTATTTTTATAGCGTCACAAATACACAAACTAATTAGAAGTACATAACAGGAAAATGAAGGAACAGAGGTATAGTAAATTACTTCAAATTAAGCAACATGCTACAATGCAAATTAAGAGATAAAATAAACAGATGGAATATGATTTAACTTTGCCGTGATCTAAGATGTTTTAGGCTTTATTTAAATGGAACCAAAGAGTTTCTGCACATCTGAGTTTGTTTCAGCGAAGAGCAACTAAATACTCACTTGTTTAGTTCTGGTCCTGGAAACGCTGAGTGATCTGGTCTCTGATGACCAAAGGGATCTACATATTTTATACATGAACAGATCCAAGACTATTCAGCTCCTTTTAGACCTGCAACAACATTTAAAATGCTGTCCTTTTACAAACAGGAAGCCATTGCAGTGATTTAAGGGCTGGTGAAATGTGATCCGTTTCTATGGTTTTTGGTCAGGACCCAAGCAGCTGTGTTTGCATCATTTGCAGCAGCCTGATAAATCTTTTTACTGAGGCCGTTATAGACACCATTATTTTAATCTAATTCTGAAAATGGAAGCATGAACCAGTTTTTTGTGTCCTGTTCAAAAGGGAAACCCTTAAGTCTGGCATAATTTTTATTTGAGTTGCACAATAAATTGAGTTATTGTTGTTGTATATTAATAAAGTGCTGCAATAGCAATGGATTGCTTGGTTGCAAGTTTTTATATGTCAAGTACCATGCTTCTACATACCAATACAACATTCAGCCAGTTGGTGGTTTTGTAGTCAATAACAGCTAATCTTAAACAGACTCAAGAGCAAGACCACGATCAAGTCAAGACCAAGACTCACTTTGCTTTCCTTCTTCAATTCTGCTGGCAGAAAAACAAGTATATCTTTATACTGCAAAATGTTTCTCCATCTTGTTTTCCCATCCCTCTTATCTTCTCATCCTCGACACGTGAGAGCATAGGCAGCAGCAATGCCATTTTCAAAGTGAATAAACTTTATTGTCACAGTAAAAAAAAAGGTTATTGCTGTTGTGGTCTTGAACTAACCTTGAGAAAAGAAAAACTTGAGTCGGTAGAGAGACCAAGAAAATGCTGAGTAAAAATGTAATCGAGATCAAAAAGACCAAGACTCTGAGATCGAAAAGGGTCTCGAATACCTCGACCCATCCAGTTAAAGGGTCTTTAACTGCCTTCAATGCTCTCCCTGGGTGTATATTTCAGTGGCTTGAGATGCTAAAGCTCAGAAAAATAGCAAGGGCTTTGCAATGAAGGAAAAGAACAAAACAAGTCAGTAAATGTGAGTTCATTATATTAGATTAACTCATATTTACTTGGTATTATACAACCCTGGTTTATTAGATGGCAGCATGCATATTTAGTTAGTGTTTGTTAAAATTTAGGTATGAGTCCATATCTTAACCAGATGGTATCATTAACTGTTAAAGCTATAGCTGGTAATCCTGTTCAGAAACATTTTTTGTTATACTGGGCAAAATCATCCTTCTGTCCTGGAAGTAGTTATTACATTATGTATTCAGAAAAAGGAGGTTAAAAAATGTATCTCTGTGGGAGCTGCAGGCCTGTAAAAACCCCAATCCCTGCACCGAAGAGCAGAGATTTATCAGAGTTTTGTTCCTGCTCTCACCCTTCTCTGTCCATCATGTTCCGGGGGAATCGCCTTATCTATTGGTTGTCCAACATGCCAATAGTGCGCTCACGTAATGGTCGTGTCCGTGCTCGTTCCTGGTTAGTTTCTGCTTGCTGGCTGTGCATGCGCACTTCTATTGTTTATATATGCAGTTAGCTTACCGGCTAGGTTAGCAGTTAGCTTCAGTGTTAGCCGTTCATTGTGGCTCCGCTGCTCTCACCGTATACTTTGAGCATGGCTGAGACTTGCAAGAAGCAAATTGCGTACATATTTAAAAGAAGAGGAAGACCTCAGTAGAGGCAACATCTGAAGAAAGGGGCCTTCCCAACTACCGTATTTTTCGGACTATACATCGTTCCGGAATATAAATCACATCAGTAAAAAACTGCGTCATAAAGAGGAATATATGTCAGACTATATGTATTTATTTTGAAATTTCTTTCACACAATACCAAGACTAAAAACTGACATTTAATCTGATAAGGCAACTTATTTACTTACACAACTGCATCCACAACCGGATAATTAATATGGAACATACCTGGGAGGTTGATTGGGGTAAATTCGTATTACAAGCCAGCAACTCCAACCGGGAAAGTTCTCGTCAGCATATTTCAGCATAATGTTTTCCTGCAAGTTGTCAAAATTACTCTGAAATTAGACCATGAGCGTAACGATGCTTTGTGCTAAGCTAACAGAACAACACAGATGTTTGGGAGCAACATAAAGCTGACTTGCTTCAATGAAGTTATAAAAACGCCTGGACAACAGACCTGTAAGCTAGCGCTAGCTGTTATTAGTATCACGGATCGCCCAAAAACAGGGTTCATCCCTTCGAGCTGCACCACGCAATGCTCCGCTGCGTGAATGCATACTGAACCAGCGAAACAACATACGAATGCGTTCAGAAGTTAATGTGGCAATACATTTTTAAGCGGTACAAGAGCAGTGTATAGTTTTCAAGAGCCTAGAGAGCCCTCTTGTGGTTATAGATGGTAATGTTTACTCCTTGGCTCATGTTGGTCAATATGAATTACCATTTAAAATTGTACTCCGAAATATACGGCAATCCAAATGTTTCTCTGATTGCTTCATCAATTAATAAATTATTGGTTGAGAATTACTGAAATATTCCGTAGCTGCAACCTAATTTTAAACAATAATGCTGCTCTTGGTCGAGCTCCCTGTCCTGCTTGGCTTTGTCTCTGGTGTAAGGACATATTCTGCTGTTGTTGATGCCTTCATGCTGATACAGAAGTAATACTGAGCTGTTTCTTTCATGAACATCTGAGCTCTCAGGAGCCTCCTACCAGTGAGCTCAGTTTTCCACTCTGAACATTGAGCACAGCGTCGTCGGTGGCCCTCTGTGGGCCGAGCACGCTCACACGTCTGAACATTCGCTCATTTCCAGACACACTGAAACGTCCACTCTTTTCCCCGCAGGCACCCGGTGCCTATGCTGTGTCATAAATCAGAGCTGTCAAATAGATTTTACAGCACCTAGTGAATAGAGGAGAGGCAGCCACCCAACAACCTTGAAAAGATGGAAGAAAGCAGGAGTAGAGGAGTTTTATTATTATCAAACCTGAAGCCTGGTCCTAAGGAATCTATGAAGAAAGATGGGGCAGTTTTTCATGAGAGAACATGGATGACAGAGATGAACAAGGAGACACCTGCACTGAATACATCAACAAACCAGAAAGCAAAAGGTGCACGTAGCTACATTCTTGGTTTTTCTTCCTTCATGTAAAAATTGGGTGGTCATGTATTTATCATGACTGAGATTGATACCCATCCATCCATCCATCCATCCATCCATCCATCCATCCATCCATCCATCCATCCATCCATCCATCCATCCATTGTCTTCTGCTTATCCAAGATCTTAGGGTCACCTAGCCTCGTGAGACCATCCTGATCTCGCGAGCTTTCAAGGTTTCACTCGCAGATCAGTCTGGATACTCTCCGTTAAAGAAAATTTGGAGCCATTCACCAAACGAACGTCCAATCAGCGTTGGCTTTGAGGCGGGTTGAGGTGTGACGCAACGGGAAGCGCGTCAGTTCAGTCTAAAGAACATGGCGGCTTCAGCCGATGAAACTAGCGTTAGCGTGGCTATCGAGCAAGTTTTATCGGAATTACAGAGTATTTATTTGCTGAGCTAACGAGCCTTTACCTGCAGCAGCAAGAGTAGCTTGGCTTGTGGTTGTGTTTTCGTCGTCGCTCGTAAGGAGCGACGACGAATCTGATTGGTTCATTTGGCCCGTCTATCACCAACATAGGCCAATCAGCTAACCAGTATTTTCGCCCCTTCCCAAAATTACTTCAACGGAAAGTTTCCAGATGGATATGCGGAGCAAATCTATCTGGCGGAGTCAGGTAAAGGGTCACCAGCTCCAGGAGGAAATCATCCTTCTCCCCAACGACATCATTGAGCTTATTCTCAGAGACTCCAAGGTGTTCCCAGGCCAGATGGGATGTAAAGTCCCTCTTCCGAGTTCTAGCCCCAACCCCGACCCACCAATGATTAATATGTTTTATATAGGTGGTGTGGTTGGTCAAGCCCTCCTTATGCCCCTACATTTTGTCCACTTGGTTCTAAAGTTACAGACATAAATGGTAATTGTTAGAATATTCCTCAACAAAACAGAAACACCTTCAAAAAGTATTTTCATTATGGTCTTTTGTGGATTTATTTTTGCATAACCAGAAGGGACGTTTTTACAAGTTGGAAGGAGGCAAACCAAGTATTTTAGTTTTAGGACCCTTAGAAGCAGCCCTTGTTGCTTCTAAGGGTGGCACAAGTAAGTTTAGGGGGGAATTACTATTTTATATAGGTCCAGTTTGATTTGGATAGCTTTTGTACCTTTTTAAGGTATTCTTTGTATTGACACTCATTGTCTTTGTCTGGTATTGAATTAGTTTATTGTGAAACATTTAAAAGTTTAGCAAAACAGAAAAACAAGAAATCTAGGTTAAAAAAAAGTGTGTTTTTTTTGGGGGTTTTTTGCACTTTACATGCGGATTCCGGTTGTATGATTTGAAATGTAGGCAGTTTAATTCATTGGATTAAATTGAATTACAAATTTAAATGTATAAAGGCTGCTTCCACCTCACGCTGCACGCAAACACTCACTTCCAATCGTTCTACCACATTATGTCTTTGTGACTTTCTCCACGACTAAAATTATCTAGCTCCATGTTTTTCTTCTTTTTATAAAAAAAGTCACTTATTTTCAACATAATTTCTTTCGTTCACATGCTTATTTAGTTTTCATCTTATTTGAGTCCTTTAAAATGTTTTAGTTAGCAAATTGGGTACGAGAAGACCAAAAATGACAGAACCTTCAGTGAAAAATGGGAAAAATTATAATCTTCAGTGTTCACAACACTTTCTCTTCCTTTAATTCAGGAGCTTTTTATGCCTGAACAGTTAATAGGTTACAGTTAAGTAGCCTAACAGGGAAAAAACTAAATATATATTCATCTGAAAATTGTCTGGATTTGAACAGAACATTTGGATAAACAACCTAAAGTGCAAAAAAAAATGTTTGAAAGATCTTCAGAACTTAAAGAGTTATTGATCAAGACCACTTGAGCAAAAATTCCTTTGAAGCAAAATATAAAGAAATTGTACATTAAGAATTTTAAAAAGTTGGTGCAAATCAATAAGCTAAACGCCACACAGAGCCACAGGCTGGTTGCTCCATACAACGCTGCATTAAAGCAATAATTCTTGTCTACTTACCTTAGTATTGACGGAATATAGGTACACATAGATATACTGGTCAGTGTGCTTAGATTGCTGTAATAAAAATCCTTTTTTTATTGGCTTGATGTAATAATCAAAAACCTTTGTTGTTGTGTGAGCCCCCTTTAGACGAAAGCGTCTAATGTTGCGTTCCAAGAAGGACAAACGTTTTCTTTATCTGTTATTGACTTCTGTCCCATTAGACTTTGCATTAATTGTTATGAAGAGGCTTGATTTCTGGATTTGCTCAGTGAAACAATAAATCCCATGGTTATTAATGCTAACTCATGGGGATCTTGAGTGGAAAACATGAAGGCCATTTTTTATTAAGAGCTCATTGTCTCGGATAACTTTCCCCTTGGACGCCATAAATTCCCCGATTGGAGGAGCCTCATTGGCTGTCAGCGTCTGAGTAGCTGCCTCTTAATATGCAGAGTGGAGGGAAGTGCAGACGTCCAGCAGTGGGGCTCAGAAGGCAAATCACTTCTGGCAGTCTAATTCACCGGTCATTAGAAGGGCCAAATTGAATAATGGACTCAGAGGTGAGTTGCGTACGTGTGTGCACTCATGTGTAAGTGTATCTGACGACGCTGGGAGAGCCAAGATGGGTGAATGTGTGTGTGAGGGTATCCTGCTGCCCCTTCACTTTGGTCCATCAGTTTCAATCTGGTCGGACGACAGGCGTTCCTTCTTGGTGACCAGGACCCCTCTCCATTAGGCCACCGCTGGCCACACGTGTACTCCATTAGGCGGCATTACCTGGTCCGCGCCTGGAGACATCACCTCAGGAAGCAGGACGCGGTTCACACACACACACACACACACACAAAAAAAGACCCGATCCTGTTTCTATTAAGATTCTTCCTCTCTCACACTTTTCTCTGTGTAATCACAGGCCTGCCAGAACCTTATTGGGGAAAGTAATGGGATTGTAGGACAGTGACAGTGACACTCACTTATCTGACTGCATACGTCAGCAGTAACCATGATCCTTGCGTCTTTGATAATACCTTTCTCTGGCTTTAGTTTCAGCCTTCCTTTTATACCACGTTCCAATGAATGCATCTATTTTTTTATTCATTGTCTGTTTGAGAAAGACAATTACTTAAAGACTTTGAATGATCCACTTTGTGTTGGAAGAGCCTTGAATCTCCAAAGGAGGCTTCTCAAACTCAAGATGAGAGAAATTAGTTAAAATCTACTCAGAGTTAGAGCGAGAGTTAGATATTTTTATTTGTGATCTTATAACTGATAATATTGGAAATCTTGACCAATTTGTATCGTCGGCCATTATGGTGGCTTGGATCAGGTCTGATGCGGATTGGAGAGGTGAATTTTGTTTTTAGAATAAGGGAAAAATCTGACAGAAATGAAATGGATTGGGGCGAAGTAGCTGCCTGGTGGGCCTATCAGTCTGTGTTAGAGCCACTGAGAGGGTTGTCTCACAGGTGGGCTCTCCCACAACAGCCATTTCCCCTGGCCATTTGTCTCTGTCCACTTTCTTTCCCCTGCCTTGCCCACTTTTCTTCCTCTTTCATCTCCTCCTCTTCCTCATTTTCGATTGCTCATTTTGGTCCCTCGTTCTTGTTCGATCTCTTCCTTCTCTTTTCTTGTTACACTGATTCTCTACTTTTACCAGTTTCCCTGGTTTAAAACTTCCCCCCTTTAGGCAGAGAGAACGTTGATAATATTAATATAAACAGAGTTTAAAGCACCAAACTCCAACTTTTTCACTTTATTCTGTCCTAAAAAGGTTTTTGACCTGTCCTGCTGATGGTTTGCAGACAAATAGACACAGATGGAGGAAAATCAAATTAGAATAAAAACATAGGTCTTCAGTTCGTCAAAGACTTTGGAGGCTAAATATGAAGAAATAACAAATAAGCTGAGACTTTAGAGTATGATTTGATTTATAAATCCCAGTAAAAATGGGTTTGTCTTTTATTTAAATGAGCTGTCTTCTAACACCTGTATGCTGGAGGGGCCGCCTTCCCAAGTGCACATCCCCCTTAAGAAGAAACGTGGAGTTCATTACCATCAATGATCTACACCTGCACAATATCAGTTTGGTAAAGGGGAAGTCTATTTAATACTACATCCCCACATATTTGCCAGCATTTATTTTGCTTTGTCATTGCACAGAATTTCATGCATTTGTTGTTGTTTTTTGTACACTAACAGTAGGTTAATGAGGTCCACACTAACCGGCCACTTCTTAATGGTTACTTGCCATTACCGGACTGGACCCATTTGAGCTTAAGAACTGCTTTAATTCTTCATGACAAATTCAACAAGGTGGCAAATTTGTTGTGATTGAGATCTTTTGAAGGTTTTGAAGGATAATTAAAACTGGTGAAAGCAGCTATTGAACGATTTGATGTGTTCAGCAAAAATACCCAGATAGGCTGTGGTGTGCAAACTATGCTCATTTGGTAGCAATGGCCAGAAATGTGAGTGTGTCAAGGTATAAAAAACAAAAAGTTACGGTTCCAGAACCATTAAAGTTATACCGTTCCGACAGTTTTAACATGCCTTGAAAAAATAGCAGAGTTCAGAAGTTTAGAAGTGAGAAAAGTTTGGAACAAAGTTGCTTGCCGCTTGCTTCTCCATGCTTCTTTCGGTGCACCACCATCACTCTGTTGGATTTCTCTTCTTTACCAGGATAGCTGGCATCTTGGAAAGTCATGGTGTGGAAATTAAAGGAGTGGTACACATTAGGGTAATGCTCATTAAAAAGAAAGGTTAGCATACTAAAAGTCTAGAGCAGTCTATAAAGCAGAGTACATTTTTGCTAACCTAGCTAACAGCCTAGCTTGCTAGCAGCTAATATTAGCTTTTAGTGATACTCCAGACAGAACAATAAGCATTAAACACATTTAAATATCTAAATTCAGCACCTGTTTATTCCATAGTCTACGTTAGGTCTTCCAACACTTTTTACATCTGGTCAAAGAAAAACAAGATATTTTATGTGACCCTACAGCTTTAGCTGAGAATTATTTTAATTTTATCTCTCTATGTGTCACTGAAGTACAATTGAATTCGTAATTGGATGTTTTTAGCAGTCGGTCATACATATATTTGCTATAATCATTTTACCAGCAGATTTGTGAAAGAATTCTGCTTTTTTTATATTTAAGTAAACTTTTGTGTTAAAACCATGATTTCATCATATTTCAAGTCAAGGTTATCATACCATGTAAATCTCTTTCCGGCCCATGCCTGCCCCCACACCATTACACCACAAGCAGACTGAACTGTTGAGACGAAGCAGGAGCTATCCATTCTTTTGTGTTGTTTATATAAATATGAACCCATGTCATGATTGAAGAAATAGAGTCTCAATGGAAGTGGACCAGGAAACGTTTTCCAATCTGATGTCGTTCACTTTTGGTGAGCCTGTTTCGGTTTTAGCAGCCGTTTGCTGCTCTTTGTTGCCAAGTGTTGTCTTCTTCTGTTAAAGCCCATCTGGCTCAAGGTTCACCGTGTTGTGGGATAAGAAATTAGATTTTTCAATACTTAGTTGTAATGAGTGGTTATCTAAGACACTGTTGCCTGTTTATTAGGGCCGCACGAAATGTATGTAAATATCTAATTGCAAAACTATAACTGAAAATCACGATGTCGATTTTTTTCATTACACAATGTATCCACCTCTCTCAGTGAGCTCTGGCATCTGAGCGAGTAAAAATGTACATCAGGTATGGCCATTAAGGGCAGTTAGCCTCGATCCAGACGTCCAACTATATTAAAGATAAGGTTGGGATTACCTGACACTTCGAATATCGCGTATTCTATTGCCATACATTTTGACGATTACGGTTCAGTATCGTTCAGCTCTGCTTTTTGTACTTTCGAACCACTCTGCACATTCTTCTCTGACCTCAACAAATAATTTCTGTCCACACAGCCGCCGCTTACTTGATGTTTTCTCCTATGACCGTTCTCTTAAAACCAAAGTGAATGTGCGTGAAAATCTAAGTGGCTCAGCAGTTTCTGCAATACTCAAACCTTCCCGTCTGCTACCATAAACCATGTCATATGCAGAGTCATCTCAGTTCCCGTTTATTCTGAACGCCTGAATACATTGAGCTGCTATCGTGTGGCAGATTGAAAGCTATTTGTGTTAATAAGCCATTAAACATGTGCATCTAAGAAAGTGGCCAGTGAGTGTTTGTGCTACCATGATGGCATTGAATTATAGAGAAGAGACTAGGGTATAAAAGCCAGACGTTAACATACGTTATTAGATAAGTAAATAATCATAGATTACTCAGAAAGCTGTAAAATCTTTCCCTGTGAGTCTTATGCCACAAAGCCCCACACTTTCCTCATCCTCCTGGCATTTGTTTTACAATGTGTCAGACTCTGCACCGGGGGCCGCCACCCAGCTGAAAACGGACCATATAAAGCCTTTAAAGCAGACGTTTACCAGCGGTTTCCTTGAAAGTAGATGTTTTTGGTACCTACCTCATGTATATTATTAACACCTCTTCCAGAGCCGGCCCGTTCTAATAACAATATCTACGACCTCATTGTGTGTTTAGTCTGTTAAGGCTTACTAAGTGTGAAATGGAGCTTTAAAGGTCTGGAGCAAAAAGTGTTTAAAGAACAGCTCTGTTGAGATATTTTTTTTTTTAAACTTAATTTTATTAAGATGTTGAGAAGCTTCATCCAGTCGCTAACATTACCTGCATGAAAATCATTGCAAGGACACTAAAAATGACACAAGCGAGCAAAAAAATCCCTGTCTTTAGTAAGATTGAAATAAATGTTTAGTTTTTTCCTTTCATCTAAATTATATTTCAGTCATCCTGAAGCGTAACTCTGTCTTTTTTCGTCTTGATGAACCCTGGAAGCAACTGCAGCCATTTAGCTGCAGCTTCTTCTTTGGTCCAGCAGTCATGCTGAATACCCTCCCACAGCCCTGCTGATGCTGGAGGGGAGCATAGGCACTCACTCTGGTGATTTATGACCCTACCCAAAGCCAGTCTAAGAAACTTGTGTGCTTGGATCTGTGTGTGTGTGTGTGTGTGTGTGTGTGTGTGTGTGTGTGTGTGTGTGTGTGTGTGTGTTTGCGTTTGTTTGTTAAATTATTGAACGAACGTAAAAGCGAGTAAGACTGAGAGGGGCTGGGAATGTGTGTGAAGTAGAGAAACAACAGATTGATGGTACGGATAAATGGTCAGGCTGGGAAAAAAAAACAATGCATAAGAAGAAGTTATTTTAATGTATAAGAGTGAAACTTCAGATTATTTGATGTTCCACGTTTTTGTACGACATATTTCAATTAAATTTATCCTCAAAATGCTTTCTAGCCCAGGACAGGAGTCTGCTCAGATTCGTCTTCTGCAATAATACAGTACTGTAATATTAAAAAAGTAGATGTTGCATTAAACACCACTGAGGGGATGTGCTTCTTTCCCAGCTGCGTGGGAGAAACGTTGAATATAATGACAGCAGGGCTGCACTGTGATTGGAAAACATGCAGTCGCGCTATGGTTGAATACTGGTTGGCACTAACTCTCACTATACGTCCCATCATGGTGTTCTCATCAATAACCCACACGTTTAACTGACTAGATGTTATTCTCTGATTATGAAGGTGTGAGGGACCAGACTCAAACAAGGACAAAAAAAAATTCAAAGTAGGAAAGAATTCAATTTAATTCTTCCAAAAATAGTAAACAAAGCAAAGACTTAACGTAAGAATAAATCAAAGGATAAATAACAAATTTGGGCCCAAGTTAACTGAGGTCAACTGAACTCTAACTCAACACAAACAAAACTGACCTTACAACAAAGAACAAAAGGCTGCTTAAATAGGGATGGAGTAACCCAAGTCTACCACATGAGGGAGGCACAACATAACAAAAGAACAAATAAATACAAAATTAACTAAAACATTCTATGAAACAAATAAAGCAAAACAAACTCTTACTTAGCAGAAACAATAATAGATGAATATTTAGGTGACAAAATTAACTAATTAACAAATTGAAACAAGTCTCCCCAGTCAGTCTTTCAAACAAACAAATGGTATGATCCAGGTTTCCTCCTCCAGCTGGTTTGTATCAGCAGCACCTCAAACAAAAAACAAGTGTAAATAAACCATTCAGACAGTCATTAACCAAAGTGTGCACCCATTAGAAAATACCTGTCTAAATGAAATAACTCAAACTGTAATATAATATAAAGAAAGAAAGAATACTAACACGATGTGGTGGTGGGAGGATCATCCACCACAGAAGGGTTCCTTTCATTGTTTAAATAATGGATGTTTGGCCTGCAGGGCATGAATACATGTAAATATAAAATGCACTACTAGAATATAACGTGTGACCAAAAACTGCACCCAGGGTTTTGCAATTGTGATTTTGACCGTACTGATACGATAATGATTATGATTCATTATATTTTGCTGCGCTGACCCCTACTGTTTGAAAGGGGTACCACAAATAGTAGAT
The DNA here is from genome assembly GCF_011125445.2 of Fundulus heteroclitus. Taxonomy (NCBI): domain Eukaryota; kingdom Metazoa; phylum Chordata; class Actinopteri; order Cyprinodontiformes; family Fundulidae; genus Fundulus; species Fundulus heteroclitus. The sequence goes on from NC_046367.1 coordinate 38,480,205, forward strand.
TATAGCGCAGTTCAAGGTGTAAAAAGTGTTGGCAGTGTTGATTTTGCACGTACTGATACTGTGTGCGTCTGTTGGCACGTTTCGTTTTCGGGTTACTCTGTTCTGGAGGTTATCGATTGGTCCGAACAGAACCCGGTCCAGATCCCGGTGGACCACCTCAGCCGAAGGTTGAGCTTGATTGTGTTTGAACATTACTGCCAGAACAGATAGGAGTCGTGTTCAAAAAGAAGGCTGCAGATGATACCTTGTTGGATGCATTCCCAAGAAAAATCGAGGCTCCCAGAGCAATGATAACGGAGTCCAAGCAAAGTTTTTTCTTCAATATTTGATATTTATTTTACAAAACACACCAACATACTTGTTTTTTGCGTTAACCATAGTGGAGAGGCGCGTGCAGCTTTAGAAGAAAACTCAATGGAACGTAAAATCTGACAAAACACGGAGGAATTTAAACACAGCTGTATGGTCTGCTGTGCTGAAAATAAAGAAAAAAAAACCTCTGTTTGTTCTTTATATCCAGGGACACCATTATCTCCTTCCTGGCCTTTATTACCTGGCCTCTCAATCTTTCCCTGCCTTCATTTTTCTGTGAACCTTGACTCTGCCTGCCTTCTGAAATGCAGTCCTCCGTAAAATCCATCAAATAAAAAATTCATATTGATACTCTGGCTCTGTTTTTGTGCCACCTTTCTTTACTCCCACCATCAGCACTCCATGATGATGAATGACTGACTGTCACATATAAAATGGCTGGAACACAGTAAAAGGTTGATTCCCTGCCTTTTTTTTTCCACACCTCTCCGCCCCTGCTTCTCAACTCTTTCAGATTTGATCAATTCTTCATTAGAAGGAAAAAACAAAAACTAAAAAAACAGGGATGTGTTACAGTCAATACACCTTATTAACATCCAGGCCACTTTGGTTAATATCAACATCTCTGAATTAGTGTTAAAATGAATCTAAAGGATTTTTGATTGATAGTTTATGGTTGATGCCCTTGTAGTTACCCCCAAAATGTGTGTGAATCCCTTACTGTCGGGCTGCTCCCTTATTTACGGGTTGCTACAGAAATTCACAATAACTTGTATACAGGCTTGGCAGAGTTCCTCCACCAGATGCCTTTTCTGATGTAACCCAGGTCTACCATTTCTTACACACATATTTAAACCTGTTACATACTCAGCAAGAACCAAGAAGTTTGTTCTTGTTTGTTCCTGAGGACAGGCGGGCGGGTCTGGATACCTGGATTCAAGATCAACGACTTAATGAATAAAGTTAAAGTTGTATTTCAGGAATACGTGATTACTGACACATTTATTATATTTATTTAAGCATTTGGTAAAATGGCTACTCAAGTAGTGACTGTTTGAGTAGCCTTTTTACTCAAACAGTAACATTACATTTCTTAATTTCAATAAATTACATCAATGCGTCACCTGAAAATAAGATTGGTACAAATCCTGGAATTTTAAAGATTAAAATTAAAAGTTGTACAAAAACAGCATAATTCCAAAATCCCATGCAATTCATGCAGAATAAACCCTTTTCCAAATAAAAATGTTTTCTACATCAAAATTATGAAACCAATACTTACAGTAGGCTACAGTAGTTAGAACAGTGCTAGAATTAGATATTTTGAGTTGTGGCATTAAATGTTGCATTAGGACTGTCAGTCATTTTGCTTTATGAGAACTCAACAGACCTGTTCAGGTTTAAGGTTAGAAGCAGGCACCCTCCTTATCCACTCTGAATAAGTAATTCAAAACTAAAGAACTAAAATTTGAAACACATTTCTGTCGCTGAAACCTCTCCTTGTAGAGTTTCTAAAGGTTAAGTGCCAAATCCTTTGATTTTTGTGGCTTTAAAGCCCGTTTTATAAAACCGCGGGTCTCTTTCTCTCTCTTTATGTGTAGTTTTTTTTCACAGCTTGTAAAGTCTTTTTTCCCCAACATCAGAGGCTGTATTGAAGCCTTCAGTTATTCACCAAGTTTTTGTTTTGTCACATTACAAACACCCTCCAACACAAATGGATGAAAACATGTTCAACCACTAAAGAACTGTAAAAAAACAAAAAAAAAGAGAGAAATAGAAAGCCAAGGTTTTTAGTGTAACCTTGACAGAGTTATCTTTCCTCTCTAGTGACACAGTTTGTGTTCATATTCCTGCATCTCTGCTCTACTGTCTGGGTGTGTTTGATCTTTTGAGGCCAACAGCTTTTCATCAGAGGGCTGCAGCCCTTCACTATTATATCATCACAGCCACAGGGCATCCATTCGATGACCGAACCAAAATATCACTGATATTAATGATACTGATGATTTCAGCTAGAATGCATAGTGAGAAATTAGTCGAGGCGGGAGTTTTGCGTATAAAGATTTGAAGCAAGTCCAGGTTTCATGGTTCTGCTTTCATGAAAAGTAGCCAATTATTTGACTCTAAGTTTTGTTTGATCAGGGGTCACAATATATTTAATTTCATAGGTCAAATGGTGGAGTAATATAGCACTTAATTTAAAATGAAACTCATTCAAAAGTGTGATTGAAGCATTTTCTTCATCATAACACCACCCCTCAGCAACAGTGAAATCTAACAGCCTTTGTGCCACGAACGGTCATTAATTATTCATCTGAGGAACGGAGGCAGCTTTACTTTGTGTGTCTCTGTCAGAGAGTCAACGGAGTCAAAGCTCGACTATGAAAAATATTATTCCTGCATGCTGAAGAAGAGACAACATGGTGAGATGTGTGTTTCCATCTGCATTATTGATGGACAACAACCAAACACGATCGTTTACTGTACTGGATAAACTCGGGTGCCGTCCCAACACCGGCCCAGTCACGGGAACAATTATAATCCAGGTCGCTTTCATTGCCTATAGTCAAGTGGAAAAAATGGGACACCCCAATGAAATATTCAGTTCCTCCACAGGAAATGTTCACATATCAGCATATTAATCTAAGTGTTATTTATCTCAGGGAAAGATTTTTGCTCTGAAGTAAAAGAACTTAGTTTTACTCATTAAATCTGTGATCATTTGTTTTCAATGTGAGGAAAAGGTTATTACACCCTAACTTCAGAGAGGCGCTTCTTGTAGCCATCCGCCAGCCTCTGAAATCAGAAACTTCCCCCACTCCTCCCTTTTGGCTGTTTCTTGCATGTACAGCATTCAGGTCCTCCGATGGATGAGGAAATCAATGAAATCAAAGCCAGGGCTTTGACTAGACCCCTGGCCTTTGACTAGGCCCAGGGCTTTGACTAGACCCATGGCTTTGACTAGACCCCTGGCCTTTGACTAGACCCAGGGCTTTGACTAGACCCATGGCTTTGACTAGACCCCTGGCCTTTGACTAGGCCCAGGGCTTTGACTAGACCCCTGGCCTTTGACTAGGCCCAGGGCTTTCCCTTTCTGCACTCTCAGCCTGTCTTTGATGGATTCACTGGTATATTTTGGGACACTGTCCAGTTTTTTCTCAGCTTAAAGTTTTACAGATAGCCTCACCTTTTCCTGAAACCAAGGTTTAATTTTCCTTTTAGGTTAGTAAAGTATTTTTTAATTGAACTGAATTGAAGCTAATTCAGGGAAGAATCTCCAAAAACAATGATTCCTCTGCCTCAGTGGTGACAGTGGTGCAGGAGCTAGAGGGTTCTTCCTGTAACATAAAGGTTGTCGGTTTGAAGCTCTGACAGTCTCAGTCGTTGTGTCCCTGGGTAGGACAGTTCACTCGCTTTGCCTGTCGGCAGTGCTCAGGTGGAAAAGGTGGCGTTCCACCAACCATTCCTGGTGTCCAGATGAACATCTAGGATGTTGTACCAACCTGTTGTAGGGAAGACTTGCCTAGTCACCAAATATGAAAAGGGACTGCATTTAAAAAGAAGAGGAGTCGTAAAAAGAGCTGTCCTCTGAGTAAGGCAGATCCCATCCTACGTGCTTTTGGAGCCATCTTTTACTATTTGTGCTGAAAGGTCAGACGAATAAGTTTACGGTAAAGATCAGGAAAAAGCAGTTTGATCTTAATAGGTAAGCAAGGGGAGGGAAAGCATCCCGTATAATCCCTCCTTCTGACAGAGGAGTCAGAAAACAATAGAGGTGTAATAATTAGCCGGAATGATGTTGTCAAAAACAAACAACAACTTTCTGTTTAAATAATACATCTGGTTAGATAGGACTCCATATTTTTCCCCTCCGGACAACCATCTGGCTTCAGATCTGGACATAACCTTTGTTTGAGATGCAGGTAATGTTTTTAGACTTCACGTCAAGCTCTTAATTATGAGAGAAATGTGAGCAAAAAAATAAAACGTGGATGTAATTGTTGATAGGAAGCATTTTCCTTAAAGTATTTGGTTTTATGTAATCAAATATAGGCCAGTCCAATGGTGTGGTTTGGATCAAATGCATGTGGGGGAATGTCCCAGACAAATCCAGACCAAAATCCAGTGTGTGAAAAGACTCCATCCATTCTGACTGATTGACATTCTGAATATGATATTTTGCCAATAAAAATATTAAATTTAGCAGTGGTTGTGAAAAGCTTTGTGACAAATTCATGTCACAGTTTTCAGATTTTTATTTGAAAACTGTTTGTCATTCAGCCTTTTCCTTTCATTTCACAATTACCTTTATGTTTTCACAAGGTACATAAATTACATGTAACCTGGATTTTGGAGTGCTTCCTCACAGAGCTCGGCTGCTTTCCTTAAAGAGGCATCGCGCTGTGTTGGAGATTCCCCGACCGACTTTTTGCTTTCCTAGTAACCCAGTGGAGCATTGTAAAAATACTGATGTATACAAAACACCCCCGATATTGTTTTCTTCTTTTAAAACACCCTTTCCTGTCATTGAGCTGATTTCCAAGAAGTGGACTGACAGAAAGTACCGTTGTTTTACAATCAGCTCAGATTAGACCTTTAAACAGTATATTAGTATATAAACTACAGCTATTTTATTTTGGATGGACTCCAGAATAATATTCTTTTAAAAAAAAAAACTCCCAGTACTTGCCATCATGGAGAGATTGTTTGCTACAGTACGAACTGCTTGGCCTGCCAAGGGCAAACCTTTCCATCTCCCTCCCTTTTAAAGGAGATAATGATTCTCTTTTTCTTGGAATAGGATTGCATTTTCTATCTCTCTTGTCCTCTGCGCCTCTCTCACCTTTACCTTTGCATCCACCCAGCCCACCTGCACCCCCCCCTCCCTCCAGCCGTCCACTGCTGGCACTCCCTCCACCGCCACGGCGCTCTATCGCTCGGTCGCAGCGCAAGGCGAGGCATGAGAGACAAATCAAAAACGCCTTATTTCCCCCTCAGCCCCTCTCACCATGCCAGATTGAATTTGAGGCTTTTCATCTTCTTTCTCATCTTTCTCCCTCCCTGCCTCCCTTGGCGTCCACTCAGAATTACCTGGGAGCACAACAGCTTGATGACGTTATATCGCTTATTCATGCGGAGGGAGATAGTCGGCAGCTCTTGGCTTTGATTCTTTCGACTCACTTAAAGTCCTCCGCTTCCGTCATTTAGGTTCAGAAACGGTCAGTTTCAGGATCCGAGATGCTGTCTTAGATCAGCTTTTTTTTTTTTTTTTTTTCATCCACATGTATGCAAATGTTTGAATTAGTTTTGCTAGCCTTGGTGCACAGCAATAAATATCACAAGTAGACATCTCTTTAAGTTCTTCCTCCTTGCATTTCTTGGACGGTTCTCTTGACTTCTTGAGGAAATGTCTTCAAATACACCAAATAGAAACGAGCAAATGTACTTAACTTGGTTTGTTGCATAGAGAATCATTTGACTGGGGGCTACAGCTCAAATATATCTGCAAGGACTAAATTAATCTGACTCTACACTATGACGGCCCACACTAGCCTGATATTTGAACCAGTGCGCACCCACTGACATTTAATCCAGAGGTGTCCAGCTCCAGTCTTCAAGGTAAGGTGTTCTGCTCCAACTCCACCGATTCTGATGATTCTGACTAATTTACCATTTAGTGTTTAGTAGTTCTGCAGAGGTCTGGTAATGAACCAGTCATTTGGTCCAGTTTTGTCGATCCAGGGAAACAGCTAAAATGTGCAGAATACAGCCATCAAGGACCGACATTTTTCACCCCTGGTTTAATCCCACACAATTGTGTAAATATAATGGCAAGGCAAAAATCTTAAGGGCCCACGTGTTGCCGTCTTCTGCTTATGCAAACCCGCAATAAGTCCCATATCTAAAGCCACCAAGGTCTGTAATGCTGCCTGATACTTGGATGGCCATCATCTGTTTTGATAACCAGTCTTGGCTGTTTGTGTGCTGTTCTTTGGACATACCTGCAAGTGTACGTATCTTTGCATGACTTGACCTGTTGCACCAGTTGCCTTGAGAGAACTTGGACGTCCCTTTGGACTTTAGCTACAAGCGTAGATTTACTGCAGTTCCTTCTCATAACATTGAATGTCTGGAGATATAAAATCTGCATGTATTTGATAATTGGAAGATGGGGAAGAATTCATCACAGAAATTGATTCCTTATGTGGAGTTTTTTTTAAGTGTGTGAAACATTTAGCAATAATCCCTGTATGTTAATAATATCCAACTGTCTGTATGTTGGCAAAAATAATGCTTTCAGACTCTACCCTGCTGCTCTGCCTGCTTCTTACGCTGTAAAATAAAAATCGATACAAAGATTAATATCGATGTTTTTAAAAGCGATTTAATATCGATATACTGGCTTTCAATATCGATATACCTCCCAACCCCTAGGGGGCGTTATTACAGCGCCCCATTACTGTTGGCAGCGAGGAAGTGAAAGTGAGACAAATTTGTGGAACGGCCGACAGGATGTTAGAAGCTCCTTCGTCGCTAAAATCAGACGTTTGGACACATTTTTGGTTTCTGTGATGCGTTAAATGCATCGAACCAAATGCACTTTATTTTCCTGTTAATATATCAGTATTCAATAAATTGTACATAAATATAATATTTGGTTAGTTTTGTTGATTTAATGATTTTGAGTATTAATTTGAAAGTAATAAATATCGATATTGGAGTCAAATCAAATCAAGCTGAGCTATATATCGAGAATCGTATCGAATCGATGATACCTAGATGATACCCAGCCCTTGTCATCAGATAGTTTGACATATGACACAAATCCAAATTGAGATTACTCCAAAATTTACATAATGCACAACAAAAACCAAACTAACACAGTTCTCAGACCTCCTAATCCTGAGGCTTCCAGTACACAACCAGACATTGGCTTATCCCTTTAAACAAGAATCATTAATTTTTGTCCATTCAAAAAATAAAAGGTATATCATTGGTAAAAACTAAAATGCAATAATTTATTTTGGGTTGTCTTTTCTCCTTTACCCTCCAGGACTTTGTAGTCACTTAATACCCAATTTATATTTCAAGGCATCCCTCCTACGCAATTCTTTGTGAGACTTGAGCCACTGATTGTGCCTAATTTGAGAATTAAGTATAGATTTATGACCAAGATGATTTAATGTGAAAACCAAAACTAACACATTTGCGTTGTTGGACCACACAGTCCACACTGGGCAGTAGGGGTAATGAGAAAAAATGCATAGTAAAATCAGTCCTGCTTTACATTTACTGTTATGCTCACATAAGAACTCTAATCTGTTTACCCATTATATTCCAGTGGCAATAATTAGAAGAGTTGAAATAGAAAACAGCCTTGCATTGTGTGCGGTGGAAAGAGAGCGTAGGTTTGGTTCTGGGTCGCTGAATGAGCGTGCCGAAGCATGGGGCACCTGGCTGCCGCTGCCGGAGAAAAATGACTCCCATCTCCCATTCTGTTGGACCCTTCCTCCCTTCACCCCACCTTTTCATTTTCAATTATGGGTGGGAATATGAATCCTTAATAGGGTGATAATTGTGCTAGCATATTTGCTGTCACCCACCATTAGCTCAGATTAATTAGCCCATTTACTTTAGTTTAAGAAAGTGTCTCGGCTGAGGAATGGGAGCAATGATGGAAGGCGAATAAGAGAGGGAATGGATTCGGCACAATCTGTTCTGTATCACTGTGCCATCTTTTTTCTGCTTTCACTCGCACTCTTCATGATGTTCATTTCTGCTTCTACTCTATTTGCAACTTTTGCTTTCTTTTTCTGATATGCCTCGGATTGTACTCCTCTACCCTGCTCTTACTAACATTTTTTATTTCTTCAACTTTTTTTGTGCTACATTTGAAACTAAATACAAACCGATTTGAACAGTTATAGTATGATAAAATGAGCCAGTTATATGACTTCTGCAACTGATTTAATTTTTTTTAAATATGTTTACTTATGGTCCGTATTTTTTGGACCATAAGGCGCACCGGATTATAAGGTATATTACATTTTCTTCCCAAGTGTGTAATATCACTTCGCATTGCAAAAAGGGCAACTAAAAGTAAGTAAAATTTTCTTGAAATTAATGTAGTTTTCCTTGATTTGAGCAGCTAAAGAAGACTATTTGTCACTGAAATAAGATTTTTGCACTTAAAATAAGAACAATTTATCTCCATCATTTTATTTCAAATGGGGTTTCTAATTATTTTATTTTAGAGATAAAAATACTAATTCCACTGGCAAATAGTCTTATTTAGCTGCTCAAATCACGGAAAATATACTAATTTCAAGAAAATTTCACTTTCTTTTAGTTCCCTTTTTGCAGTGCGCCCCTCCGCGTCCACAGCTCTCTATTTGTCCCTATCGGGAGGACAGAGTAGTTGGACTACACTGCCCTGTTTCTAACATAAGGCCAAAATAAACATAATTTTTATATTGAATTAACTTACTAGGTTTATTGTTTCTAACATGTACTCCGTGAGCGGCTGTCTTACATGAATACGCTTCAAGTTTAGACATTTCAGTCAGGCAGTCTGGTAGACAGCTCAGGGGTCTGGTCAGGTAGTGACACAGTGTACCGTAATGCTCAGAATATCAATTGAGTGGAGCGGATTTGTTGTTAACCAAAGTAATACTTGCGCATTGTATCACATAAAATCGGCCAGTAAGCACAATGGTAATAATATATAAGGCACACCATAAATTTTTTAGATAATTTAAGGATTTGTAAGTGCGCCTTATTCTGAAAAATACAGTATATTCGTATTAGACAAGTAAAATTAAATAACCTTAAAAGAACTTTCATAAATGAGTAATTCAGTGTTGGGGGTGGCCTGTGTACATATACCACGGCTGTAACATGGGTCAAAAAATGTTGCGAAGCATAATTAATTTTACAGGATGTATCTAAATTAGCAAAAAAAATGCTCGGAGGTTGAGATTGAGAAAGCATGCCTAACAATTTGGACCTTTCTACACCAACACCTACCACTAAAGGCAATGCTAAAACTAAAATTCACTGTTCATTTTATTGTGGATGATTGCTTTTTTGTATATTTTAACTAGCTATTTTAATACATCTTAGACTATAAAGCTTTTTTCACCCTCATGCAATCTTCTTGGTTGAAATATCATCACAAAGATTGTATTAGGTAGGTAGGTAAATAGTTAGTTAGTTAGTTAGTTAGTTAGTTAGTTAGTTAGTTAGTTAGTTAGTTGGTTAGTTAGTCCAAACCCCCATCATGTGTTTGGACTACATGTAACGAGACAAAGCTGCTTCAACCATTGTCTTCCACAATGTTGGCTGAGTGAAACAACATATTTGAAGGTTTCGGTTTCCTTGTGTGTAGACTTTTAGGAAGTTAATCATTTGTACATTTATAGTCAACTTATAGCAAATCTCTGCCAAATAATTTTTGAAGAGTTGAAAAAAGCGACACAGTCCAGAGGCTCACTGGTCATTGTCAGTTGGAGCGAATATTTCCAATTACAGAAAATCATTTAGTTCAATGTTGGTTTGAAAGTGTTGCTTAATGGATCTCTAATCGCTCCCTCCACCTTGGGCTAAGTCACATGTGTGCAGCAGCGGAGCGACTTGGCCATGTCAGGAGCTGCATATCTCTCTGCAGGCAGTGGGAAATGAAGTCTAATCGCAGGGATATTAAAGTCACAATAGACTGCTCCTGCTATTAAGGCCTGTCAGCCCTGGGCCCCTCTCTCACCTTGATATCTCTCCGTCTCTGAATATTTATATGCTTACATCAGGAGCTCCTTACACAGCGCAATGTGTGCATGTTTCTTTGTGTGTGTACCGCTATGTCAAGCGAGGAAATTCATCATCGCTGTAGCCACTCAAGCTCTCCGTATAAGTTTACGTGTGCGTGTGTGTTGCTCCGTCTGTGCTCACACGCCTTTCTGTCCGCCCTCCCTCAGGTGCTGCGGGGGCGAGGCTGCTCGCAGGTCAAAACAAGCCTGACGCCATGGATGTGGATGAGGAAGAAAACATGAGTGAGTCCATCTTGGTTTTTCTCATTTGTTCATTCATCTTTTTTTTTTTTTACCTTTACTTTCCCTCCCTCCTTTCTGTCTGCCTGCTTGTTTATCCTTCTCTTTTTATATGTTGCGTAATCAGCGTGAACTTTTGTTGTCTACATACGATTTTTGTCTTTAAAAAGCAGGAGTATGTGTCTCACAGGATTTATATAATTAATATATTAAAAAATAAAGCTTTAAAGTATAATTCTGAAGCAGATTGTTTGTGTTGTGTTGGGAAATATATGTTATTTAGATCTGAGTGAGAATACAGTCTTGGTAAAAATAAGGTATATTTCATTGTGAAGTATAATATAACAAATATAATATAATGATCTGTTCATTGTCAGGTTCTAAAACTATTTAAATCTCACCTCAAGTGTACAAAAACACATCAGATTAAGCAATAACCTCACTGGCATAAGATAAATGCAGCTTCAGCATTGTGTTACATTACATTTAAAAGTGTAGCATACATAGTTTCATCACTGCTAAGCCAGGTTGCAGTACGTTTTTTTAACAATTTAAAAAAACCCATGATTACCTCACATGTGCGCCACAGCTACAGTCTTTATTTTACTACTGTTCAAATGTTCCAACAATTACACAATAAAAGCATTTCTGAATATCTTGAAACGGTATGCAAGAGCTCTGTCTGCACTGTGAAAGATTTACTTCCTTCTGGAAGCCGAATGCTTGAAACTGAAAGTAAAACTGACCTGATGACCTGCTTTCCGCCTAATTCGGCCAACTATCTGACCCATTTGGGTCACTCATTGTGCATTTAACGTTATACAAAGACAGTCAGTTGATTCTTAAATATGGGTAATAAAAAAAAAAAACAGTTAAAGGACCGGAAAGATATCTGACCTGTTCCGAAGCAGCAGAGCACTGTAAATTTCACACCATGGATGCCAGTACACATGCACTATTCCTACTGAACTCATCAAAAGTAACACACACACTTAAAAGGCGTGGCAGGACTTGGTGTTGCCTCTTCATTTCCTTATGTTTCGATCATATAAGCCATCATATATGGCAAGAGATTAAACAATGCGGCAGCAGGTTGGGTGTAACGTGTTTGAGCTGATTTTCTTTGTTAGGTTTCTTAAAATGTTGTTGTTGTTTATGACTAAATACCTCTACTTTGTTCTCATCTATCCAAGGTCCTTGCTCCAGAAGCAGCTTTACAAGCATAAACAGCGCAGCCAATTGGGAAATAGATTTATTCTGGCAAATCTTATGAACAAATTAGACTTGTTGAGGTTTTGGAGCTTTTGGGTTATTTGTAAATTATCTGAACATTGTACAGATTATATGTCCTGTTATATCCACTGATGGGAAGATATGCAGCTGACTATTACTTTAATTATCTTTTTCACTGTAAAATGAAGTGAAAATGGAATTAAGACCATTCCCAGATTGATGGGCAGCAACAAACAACTTGCTGCTACTTTCTAACTTAAATCACATGGAAGCTGCAAGGGTGGAGTTTTTAAACACACTTTTAATAACACTAAATAAAATACAAGATAGATGAACTTTCATTTTAGAATGACTATAGGAGTATATTTTATCCCCTGCCTTTATAAAATAGGCACAAATTAATGCATCCACACTTAGAAATGCCACATGAATTTTTAACCAGACCTCTTTGAGATGAACTTATCTCCAAATCTTTGATACATCAGATATCCCCCCCCACCTCTAAATTTGCTCAAGCTTATTGAACTTTAATTAGACTTTTTTTTTTTTTGTTTGAACTCAGGAGCTGTCTCCCTAATACACCCACAATAATCACTTTTAAAGTCAGCTGGTGTCCCAACAATGCCTTGACTTGTGATAAAGATGATAAAGGCTGATAGTAGTGTCACACTGTCTGTCGTCACTTTGTAGAGGGGCATGTTATGTGAAATATGCAGCTACAAAACTGTCTTTGTTGCCTTTCTGAAGCCTCTGAAGCCTCGTTCTCACACTTTCACTGCCAGACATGCAGTACATGGAAGATGTATCTGAAGATAAAACGCAGTCCTAGCTCACACGCTCCTATTTCTTTAATACCAGGGGAACACCAGAGGAGGAAAAGAACAGAAGGTTTAGCTTTCATGTGACAACCCTGGCAGCTCTTGAAGCGCCTGTATCTAATAAAATAAGTCAACTCAAAACCCCAACAGCAAAGTTGCTCCAAAAATAAAGTCATGATTCTTCCATTCATTTAATTTGGACTCAATATTTAAAATCTTTTCAGTGCGTTATAATTAATATTGCCTCTAAATGCTGATTACACAAATCCCAGCATGACAGTGACCACGACTGCATGTCTGTTCCATAATTTAATGCATGGCTCTTGCTTTATGCCTCTTCTTTCTTCTGTCTGATCCAGTTTTTGATTTTTCAGCACCACTGGGTATCCAGATTCTCATTATTACGATCAATAAAATTATTAAATGTTGAATTTCAGCATAACAGATATTTGACGGTGTTTTGCCTAAACAAATTGTTTGGTGAATAATAATAATAATAAGCTCCAAATTTTTCTTTGTGACATTTTCTCACTGTACTTGCACAGCATGCCAGAGATTTCTAAATGTTTTATGTTTATTTAATTTTATTTACTATCACAACACATTCTATAAAACTGCTAACGTGATGCACAATAATTATCTAATTTTATGAAAGAAAATTAATTTAAAAGCCTGAAATGTAACCAGTTGCACCCGTTGGTTCTATAAATTTCGCCTTTTGCAGAGAAACAAACGTGAGCAACAATAAATAATTATTTGTATTTAAAAAATAATATTTGTCCTTCAAGAATCAAGGTCCCAGCACTATTCTGATAGGCTGCGGGTTTGTCTGGGCATTTCTTTCATTTGTTTGTTTTGTATTAATGTTTTTTTTTCCCACCAAAGCCGTTGCAGAGCTAAACCAACGCTGGTTCCTAACTGCCTAATGACACTTTAACAGGGAACTGGTTTGGTTCCAGATGAGGGAAACATTTTACATACATGAATCTTTGTACTTGTCCTGTTATCCCAGCAAGAAAGTGTCATAATAACACAAGTATAAACAACGTTTTTAATAGCAGTCGGTGTTTTGTACAATACCAGAGACTTACAAAAAATGAATTGTGTTGGATTTAATTAATCTAAATCCAAACTTTGGGATCGGAATGCCCCTAAACCCCTAAAACATGTTACTATTTTAGACCTGTAAATAAAATATTTTTTACGCATGTACATAAACTTTGTTACTCTTGTTTTTTTGTGATTTATAGAGAGAAATATAAAAAAAATGCATTGTCTGTATAATTTAATGTATGTTTACATTTCTAGAAACCATTTATTAGATCCTGTTTCCATTGGTTTTGGTTCTAAACACCATTTGGGCCTGTTAATAAAGAGACTCCCTTTATTTGCACAACATGGCAGCAATGTCAGGTTTTAGTTTGAATATTAATTTTATTTATTATCAACACACCACAAATTTATTTGCTGAAGAAAAATGCAAGTTGAAACCTATTTTTATGCAGAAACATAAGCCAGGTGGTGTTTTAACCCAAAAGTTAAACACGGCCTTATCACACCAGCAAAATTCTGGGTGACCTCTCACTGATTTATTGGAGTCAAATAACCACATTTAAATGGAAAACTTGTCCTGATGGGTACGAAATGACACGTGGATGGTAGAAAACACCCCGTGGCAGATACAGTAGGTCCTCCAAAAGAAGGAAACTACAAAAGTTTTACCAGTGACTTGCACCCCTGTAAATCTCTCTGGTAGAAACCCTGCAAAGAAATTATGCTACTGTAAAAACGCAGATGTGTCTGTTTTTTATGTAGAAAACAACAAGTCTGAGTGATGCAAGATCTAGTTCTGGTTTAGCCCTTAAGCTGCTTTGGTGGCAAAAACCTACATTTTACACCCGTATGCCTCAAAATCATTTGCAACACAACAATATCAATGCTCTAAATGCATGACCACATAAAAAATGCATGTTTTCAGGTCATAAACTGAATGAGTTGCAGTTTGTGATCTTAGAATAAATTATTTTGTCGTTTTTTTTTTTTTTTTTGTTCTGTTTTTCCTGACTCAGGACATGTCAGTGGCAGTGTGCAGTTGGTAATGGCATGTCAAAACATTTGTCAACACTCTGCTCTCTGACAAGCTCCAAGGGGGGGATCTCAGAGGCGCAGGGTCTTATGAATGGCACCTCATTAGAAAACCTTTGTGTTTGTTTGTTTCTTCAGACTTTCCTCATTTTAAATACGGGAGTCTTTGTTTGAAAAAAAAAAGAGAGATAAAATCATGTAAATGGTGTAAACTGCATTTTAACCTCCACCGTGTCACCAGTCAAGCCTTTAGGATCCTGCAGTAGGTGGAGTCTTCTCCTTCTGCCTCTTTGATGTACTCTCCTGTTTGCCTGGTCCTCAGCTTCCTCCCCCTGCACTACTTTCCCTGCACTCCCTCAACCCAACCTACAATCCCACTCATGCACACTGCGGCCTCTCTTTCTCTTGAGTACCGCAAGGAGTAACCTATCAAGCCTTTGCTGAAGGATGTTATAAATGAAAATTTTTCCCAACATTCCATCCACTTTGCTAACTGGAATCAGTGATATGTGTTCCCCTCAGTTCAGTATACGATTGGTTTTTGGTTTTCCTTTAGAAACTCAAGCAATTAAAGATAAACTGGGTCAAAAAGGAACCCTTTTGTTCTGGTTTTTGTGTTTGTCTGTTGTTCGTTTGCATGGTTTCTCAAGGCCCTAATGCTGTGCAATGTCAAGTGTCTACTTTCTTTTATGAAAATACAACACATTATTACTTTATACTAACGTTAGTGATTTTTACTGATTTTGAAGAGTAGTTAGTTTAATTTAGGTAAAATGTTTGCAAAGGTACTACTAGAGCATTTAGTGTCACTCTGAAGATACAGATGTTTTGGTTTTTGTCTTTCCTGTGAAATAGGTTCATAAATTTTATCCTAATTATATTTTAACTTGCTGTTATAAAGGAACACAAATCATTGGTTCAGTTCCAAAGAGTGATAAAGGAATCTATAAATTTTGCATTTACAAGATCCTGCAACGAAGGCGTTGTAAGTTACTCTTTCTGGGCACCGCAGGTTCAAGCAGCACAGACGTTAAGGAAAACCGAAACCTGGACAACGTGTCCTGCAAAGACGGGATGGGAGTCGGTGATCAGCTCCCCAATGGAAGCGGCCATGGCAGTCGAAAGCGGCCCTTAGAGGAGGGTAACAATGGCCACACGCATTCCAAGTTCCGGGCCAAGAAGCGCAAGAAAACACCAGGGCCGGTGCTGCCAAAGAATGCCCTGATGCAGCTGAATGAGATCAAACCAGGTCTGCAGTACAAACTGCTGTCTCAGACTGGGCCGGTCCATGCACCAGTCTTTGTCATGACTGTGGAGGTCAATGGGCAGATGTTTGAGGGCATGGGTCCGACCAAGAAGAAGGCTAAACTGAACGCAGCTGAGAAAGCGCTGCGTTCCTTTGTTCAGTTCCCCAATGCATCTGAGGCTCACCTGGCCATGGGCCGCACGCTGACAGTGAATACGGACTTTACATCAGACCAAGCGGACTTCCCTGACATGCTCTTCAATGGCTTTGAGACACCAGCTGCACCTGAGGAGTCCTTCTATCTAGGTTCCAATGGTACAAACTCGCTAGGGGAGTATCCATTACCCACACCACCTGGCAGCAACCTTGTCCAGGCTCCATTGCCCCCCTCATCTGCATTCAGCTCCCCCTCCACTGGCAAAAACCCAGTCATGATCCTCAATGAGCTCAGGCCAGGCCTCAAGTACGACTTTGTCTCAGAGAGTGGTGAGAGTCATGCCAAGAATTTTGTGATGTCAGTAACTGTGGACTCACAGACATTTGAAGGCTCAGGGCGCAACAAAAAGCTGGCAAAAGCCCGGGCAGCACAGGCCGCCCTCTCTGCTCTCTTCAACATGCAGCTAGACCAGACACCGTCCAGGCAACCCATACCAAGAGAGGGGTTGCAGCTTCACCTTCCCCAGGTAAGATACCTTTTTTATTTAGAATTTCTCTAGAATTAAACAAATACTGGGAAACTAGATTGTTTTAATTTTAAGTATTACAATCTATTGGGTGTTCCATATTTCTGTCAAACCTACCTGTAAACTCTTGAAACAGTGTAGACCTCTTCAGGTGGTTGAAGGGGTTCAGTAGTGCTCCTTATTCACCAAATGCTCAGTCAGGTTACCTTTGAGTTGAGTTATCAAACTTATTTTTTACATTTCATTATTGAGTTCCAGCTGTCTGAGAGTTTCATCTCCAAATAAATAGATCTTTGCCTCCATTAAAGCAAGATTAATAGCAGAGTCCTTGTCTAGGCTCCCATGATTTCAGCAATTAAAGCTTGGGACTCTAATTAGCTATTAGCAAGTGGATCATCATGTTTTTTTTTTAATTTGAGAATAAGCTAAAATGAATCTGGGTATTACTAATGCAATGGTCAGTGTATGATTTATAACCTGGTCAGCCAGCACACTCCGTTCTGCACATTATTCATCTTGCAGTCAATGTTATATAATATATAGCCTTTTGAAAGAACAGGAGCAGTCAAATACAATAATGTATTGATAATCTAAATCCGAACAGAGAGGAAGCTAGGCAAGATTAGCCTTCAACATCACTAAACACAACTACAAATGCAAAGATCTTACAGATGACATTTTGATCTCTTATTTACCTAGGCAAATGGTCTTTTAGAAATAAATAAGGCAGTGGAAGTTTTTAAATAACGGAGGAATAGTGCATTGCAAAGATCCTAAATAGGATTATATTGAATGGTTTTGGTAGAACACAATCAGAATGATATTGTAGACTGATTAAAATTTGTTATCCTTAATATAAATTATTATATTTGTTGTATTTTGAAAGAAAATACAACAAATATCATTTGGCCCTGTCCTTGACCTGATCATGAAGTTTTAAAAAAAAAAACACATAAAAGACAAAACATGACACAAAACGCGACACACAGCAGTTTCATAGGGAAATAACACCCAATGTAATTTGTTGTTTATACTAGCTTACAGCAACTTTTTACTCACACACTAGTTCTTTAGATTCATGCACCTTAGCAAACACTGCTGTTCTCCTGGCTCTAAACCTGGATAGAAACTGTGTCTAAATTTCCATCATTTTTAACTATTGATTTGGGGAAGAAAATGGTCTTGGCATAGTTAGACAATGGAGATAGCAGCATCTGATTATAAAGTCAGTTTATGTTCATGTTTTCAGCTGATAGTAAGGGAGCAGCTTAGTGCCGGTCTGCAGCACTAATGTGCAAAGTTATGTAACAACTGGAGCTGTCAACAAAGGGCATGGCTGACATTGATATTAACAATGTCTAAGCTTAGACGATTTTACCAGTTATTTTCTGACTCCGTGTTGCTCTACATTTGTCTACCTGGTGAGGTACAAATGATTTCACCTGAACAGTCATGGGAAAAACTAAGTCCACCCTTGTTCAGCATTGTGACAGCCTCTAGCAGGCATCTTACCACAATGCCAAGTTATGCATTAGCAATGACCTTTGAGAAGCAATTGAGGCTGCCAATCATCTGGTGAGGGTCACAAGGTGTCAGGATGGCCAGCATTGTATAGTGAGAGAGATTATTCACAAAACATTTTGACAACTAGTGTTCCCAGCAGTGAATATCCAAGTTCACCCCAAACTCAGACTCTGCAGTGCCTCTAGAAACAGAAAAAATACAAAGAAGTGGATCTAAGAGACTAATTTACACTATATAAATACAATTAGTGTAAAATGAATTCAGTGTTAACGTTTATGAAGAGCAGTTAAGACTGCTCAAGTAATTAAGAAGGGTTGTCTGGAGAATCTCTTACAATGTCCCAGCAATTTGGATGAACACCAAGACTTCTGGAACAATATCTTTAGGACAGATAAGGCTAATGAAAACATTTTTGAAGTAATGCCAAAAGCAACACCTCTTGGGCACAGTGGTGGAGGGTTGATTATTTGGCTTGCTTAGCATCACTAGACAAGGCCAACTTGCTTTCATTGAGTGGTCCTTTGTGTATCAAATTATCCTAAAGTCAAAGTTGAGACCATCTTGCTGACAACTTAAGCTGGGCCAAAACTGGATCATAAACAGGATGGCGATCCCAGACACGGCACCAAAGAATCTAAACCTGTACTTAAATGAAGCTCTGCAGACCTCAATTTACTGAAGCAACACTATAAAGAAGAGTGCTCAGGCCAATAAAGTGGCAACGTTAAGTTTTTGCTGCTAAACGTCATTCTACTTGGTGTTAAATCAGAAGTTGCACTCAGTTTTACCCATGACTGATGACAACAAATTGATGTAGTAAGTTCTGCTATAGGATGAATTCAATTCATTTAAAAAAATACTTAATTTCAAAGGGAAAGCTAATGTTGTTGTAGTTCATGTTATGCAGGTGTCTTCAAGGAGTTGTAGATCGGCAGGAAGGCTCTTCTGTAGTGGCCGGTCTTACAGCAGGTCTGAAGTAGCTTTTAACTAAAGACACTCTGCAGTTGTATGACAGTCGGTTGAAGAAGAGGCTTAAGGTTGTCCATAACGTTCTTTCTATAAAGAATACTTTGCACAATCAACTCAAGAGGTTCTAAACAAGTCCTCATAACAGCAGACTTGTAGAACAGATGCAGCATATCACTGCAAACCCTGAAGAACCTGAGCTTTCTCAAGTACAGTCTGCTGTCCCTTCTTGTACATAGCTTCACAGCTGTATCTCCTGTCCAGTCTGTCCAGGTGAACACCAAGGTTTTTATATTCCTCCTCCACCTCCATCTCTTCTCCAATGATGGTAATAGTGATGGACCAATTCTTGTTTCTCCTGAGGTCTATGATCATCTCCTTTGTTCATTCACATTCAAGATGAGACAGTTGTTTCAACACCATGCACAAAGCGGTCCACCAACTCCCTGTACTTCCTGTCCATCTCTGATGGACCCAACGACTGCAGAATAATTTTATATTTTTGCAGATGACAGGAAACTGTCTTCTAAATGGTACATGGCTTGTACTTGTATAGCGCTTTAACTAGTCTTGACGACCTCCAAAGCGCTTCACACTACAGTTTAGTCATTCACCCATTCACACACATCTCCAGCCTTCTGGAGATACTGGCAAAGCACATCCAGCTGAACTGTGTTAAATGCACTGAATAACTCAAAGAACATGAACATCACAGTGCTGCCTGCTTTGTCCAAATAACATTGGGTTTGTTGAAGCAGGTGTATGATGGCATCTTCAAATCAAACCCCTCTGCAATAAGCCTACTGCAAGAGGTCTTGATAGCTGCTTATTTGCTTAGTCAGGGGGCTCTCTTGGACCTCCATGATGTGGGATTACAGGATAACAGGTGCCTGAACAAGGGGGGAGGCTGGGAAGAGAGCATCAACATCTTATGTATGTGGTTGAAGACAAACATGTTAAAGCAGAAGAGTCCATGGCCAAGGTGGATGATGAATCATTTTAGGTGTGACAGGAAAGCTTTGGGTCAAAGGATGACGAAATGTCTGCTTGGTTGTGGGCAGGAGAGGAGGATGCTTAGCTTGTTCCTGAACTGAACCTGTAGATGAAGGTATTGAGTTCATTGACTCCGTCCATACTTCCATTTGTCTGATCCTCTGTCTGTTTGAAGCCTTTGATCCTCTTCATCCCTGACCACACGTCTTATATTGCTCTGCTGGAGCTTGTTCTCCAGCTTCTTCCTGTACACCCCTTTGCTTTCTCTTATCTTGCTTCTGTATAGGCTTTTCAGTAAGTCTCTGTTTCGCTCCTTAGCAGCTCCATCAGTTCACTGGTGATCCAGGGTTTGTTCTTGGGGAAACATTTCACTGTTTTGAAGGGGATCGTGCTATCCACACAGAAGTTTATATAGTCGGTCACACACTCTGTCATGGCATCAACCTGTCCTCTCTGTGTGGCTGGCACAGCACATCCCAGTCCCTAGCCTTAAAAAAAACCTTGCAGGGCTTCTCCAGCTTCCTGTGACCATTTCCTCAAAATTTTCTTCAATATAGTGGCTTATAATCTGAGCAGAGAAAAAGCAGATTGGGATCGGATTTGCCTCAAGGAGGTCTTATTTTAAAGGTGTCTGAGTCCTTGACATTTGCATAAAACTAAGTCCAATGTTTATTTTTTTCTGGTAGGACAGGTGACAAACTGCTGAAACGTTGGAAGTGTAGCAGGGAGTGAAGCATCAATAAAATCACCAGATATTGCAACAAACGCATTGGGGTGTTATGCCAGTGGCTTAGCAACAACTGAGCCGATTATATCAGATGCAGTGTCCGTAACAGCACATGGCGGAATAGAAGCGATTGCCAAAATCACACACTCTTGGCAAATAATATGGACAAACACTTACTGCTAACAGTTCAATATCAGGGCTGCTGAGATGAAACTTCAGAATAACCTATCCAGGAATGCGCAGTCAGTTGTTCACGTGCTCGACTAATCCACCTCCTTTGCTCTTGTCGCTTCCCTTCGAATCGCTGTCAGCTCGTATGATCAGAAAGCCTCACAGAGAGATGCTATGATCGGGGATATGATCTTGCAGCAATGTCTCAATGAAAAACTTAATACTGCATTCCTGATAAACTGGCTGGGTCCTTGTTGAGGCTTGGAGTTCATCCAGCTTGTTTCCCAACAATCTCACATTAGCTATCATAACAGAGGGAAGGGATTCTGATAGCTAATGTGAAGATTATCTCTTCTTTGCTCCTGCTCTGCTTCTATGGTGTCTCCTTTTCAGCTCATTTGGGATTTGGGGCTGTAGTAAAGGTATTACCCGAGCTGCTCCCAGTTGTTTGAATGCCATCTTGCTACTAAGGTTGCTCATCATAATAAATGTCCAAAACTTTAAAAAAAAAAAGAAAAAATGAAAATGTGTAATTGAAAAGTAAGTAGAGTGAATAGTTATCTAAAACAAGCAATCTTTAGAAAAGGAGAGATTTAAGTTTTTAAAAAGAACAAATCAGGATGAAAGTAACAGAGCTGCTACAACATAATTCAACCTCGATCGGTGAAATAATAGAAAGCTCACTCCTAAAAGGAAAGTATATCTCTGAAGTTAATACAGTACCTTGGCTTACTAAGAAAAACTCCCAAACGGTCTACCTTTCAAACTGTACTAATCTATAAAGCTGTCATTAAAGTCTCATTCGCACCAGTTAGCAGAGAATTGAAATTACATTACTCGTCTTAGATGAGTGCCAGGGTCGGGAGAGAGATAACTCAGACAGCAAAGCTAATCAGCCTGACACATTGTCAACAGGCCTTTCTTATTTCTCTGTTCACTCTCCCGTCTTGTCCTGCCGCCTATTTCATTGGTGACAACCCCACTAATTACTCATATTAATTTTCTATTGCATGACATTTGATTTCCGCTACCCCTTTTTATCTGGCATAAACACTTATTAGGGAAAACGGGCTGGCATAATTTGAACTTTGCCTTGATTCTTTTTTCTTTCTTTCTTTTATTTGTATTTTGAATGTTGAATGTATTTATTGTTCAAACAAAAAATACAACAGATAACAAAACAAAGTTTTTTATATACATTTCGCAGCCACTAAGAATGAAAGCCATGTATGTCCTTGGCTTTAAAAAGTGAAGTCATCTGGTTTTAAATGGGTGACTCTGAACTAGCGGGGTAGTAATATAAGACTGATTTCTTTAATTTGTGATCAACCAGCCGTCATCTCTCCTTTTGATTTCGTCATTTTCCATCACATTAGCAGTGGTTAAAGACCCAGCACGAGGAGCTGGCTTTCCAAAAGTTAAAGATGTGTGAAGTTCATTTTAGGTTTCCTCAAATGCTCGGCTGGAAGTGAAGCTCTGGAAAGCAGGCGAGCGCTTTGATCACAACCGATGCGCAGGTTTACTTGTTTGTTTGTGCTGTGATTCGCTGTCAGAAGGGAGATGCTAAACTAAAACTGTCATTCCAAACTCCAGCGGTGCTGCGTAAAAGACTGCTATGCCTACCTCAGAGGGGGTCAGCCCAGTCTCACTTGTTGCTGTTTTAACGCTTTGACTCTTGTCTGATGCCGGATGCGAGCGCTGTGACAGGTAGATAGCGCTCCGGGGCGGATAGCATCAGACATGCTCTGTAAGCTGACATATCTGAGGCGAGCTTTTTGTGTTGGTGCCGGGTTTGCGCTTGTGTCCTCCTGCACGCTTGTCTGTGTCTCCAGGTCCTGGCTGACGCCGTCTCCCGCCTGGTGGTGGACAAGTTCAGTGAGCTGACAGACAACTTCACCTCCCCCCATGCGCGACGAAAAGTCCTGGCAGGAGTCGTCATGACAACAGGTAATATAGGAGGAGAAGGGAGGCCGATGATGTCTTTCACGCTTAAAAAGATCGCTCCGGTCTTTTGAAAAGTGTCCATTTGAAGGGAAATTAACCCAAAAACGTGTTTCGGTTGTTGTGTGTCAGGTGAAATAAGACCTAAAGATGCGTCTTCACTAGTTTTTCGGGTTTAGAAAACATTATTTTGTCTAAAATAAGTGCACACCTCTGGCTCTAACTGGACATCTGAGCATAATTTGCCCCATTTTAGTGAATTATAGTAGTAAACCAGGCCAGATGTTAAAAGAGTTAAGAATCAGTTTGGTATCAAGAAAGTCATATTTGATGATGTTGTATCACACTGTAGGCTTATCCCAACAAATCAGTTGATCCCTACACAGCAAAGGTGTCATATTACATCCAGCTAATCTGAAAAGATAAGAGGATAGATTGAATCCAATCTAATCCGGCTTTATTTCTAAATCACTTTAACACCATGTAGGACCAAAGTGCTACACATATTAAAAAACACAAAATATAAATAACTGAAAACACAAAACAGGGGTAAGGGCAATCATACAAAACAGGTAAAACATTAAAATAGAATCAACATCTCAGGTTGTATCAATGCCAGAGCAAAGAGATCCGTTTTAAGAGGAGATTTAAATACAGAGAGAGAAGAGGCCTGTCTAATTTGTAGTGGTTGGTGATTCCACATGTTGGGAGCTGAGGCCATAAATTAAACTATATAGCAAGGATCCTATATCTAGAGAGATTAGCTGTGCCACAAAAAACGTTACTTCAGTTTCACTTTCACTGAGTCTAAGGATGTTCAGAGCCATCCAGACCTTTATATCATGAATGTACTGAATCAGTGATGTAGCACAGAATACGTTTTTCTACGTAGGTGGGACAAAAATCCGAGAGAAATACTGTCCTAAGAAAACGTATTCACTGTGTAACAGTGGAACAACTTACCGTGTTTTCTTAGTATTCAATTCAATTCAATTCAATTTTATTTATATAGCGCCAAATCATGAAACATGTCATCTCAAGGCACTTTACAAGATCAAGTTCAATCATATTATACAGATTGAGTCAGATTATACAGATTGGTCAAAAATTTCCTATATAAGGAAACCAGTTGATTGCATCAAAGTCCCGACAAGCAGCATTCACTCCTGGAGAAGCGTAGAGCCACAGGAAGAGTCATCTGCATTGTACATGGCTTTGCTGCAATCCCTCATACTGAGCAAGCATGAAGCGACAGTGGGAAGAAAAACCACCCATTAACGGGAAGGAAAAACCTCCGGCAGAACCGGGCTCAGTATGAACGGTCATCTGCCGTATGGAGCCAAGTTGGAGCAAATAAAGACATAAGAGAAGAGGACCTGAAAAAGAGCCCTGTGGGATACCACACAAAGAGGAACAGAGGAACATACCCGGTCCCCAAGGCTAACACACAAAGTTCGATCTGCCAAATCAGTGTCCCTAAATGCACACATACTGCTCCAAATGAGAAAATATTTTTTTTTTATGATTCACTGTATCAAATGCAGCTGTTGAATGTTTAATATTGAATGAGACAAGATTTTAACAATGCATTTGGATAGAGGACGAACTCCTATTCTTAGTTTTTCTGCTGTCATTGTAGAATAATTTATTCCTAGTTTTAAAAATCCATATGTTGTAGTTTTCCATGCCCTTCTCATTCAAAAGCTGCTATCACACTGGTTCCTATCTTGCCATTAGCGGCATGCATTTAAAGTTTTATCACAACATGTTGTGGCGTTTGCTGTGTGACGATGAAAACGATAACAAAAAGCATTTAAAGATAGTCATCTTAGTCAGATCAGAGACATAAACTTATCTTGCAAAACTTCATGCACTTAATGCACAATTGCATTCAGTCCTACTTTTTAGTATATCAATGTCTATTGGTTTTTCCCTTGCACCAACATGGGAAAAATATGAAATAGTAAACAGCAAAAGTAGCAATCCCAACCATAGTTTCAGTTTTTTAGTTTGCCAATGATAGCAAAGCACACTTCTTATCAAAATATTCTCCTAATGATATAAAAAATACGATTCTGCCCGTAGGCTGGCATTTGGGGAAAAAAACTCATGTGACGAGGGTCTTAACCTGAGAAAATTAAGTTGATTTTTTTAGACCACCAAATTCCGGGCGTACCTTTAAAACATTTGCACCACTTTTTTCTGTGGTTCCATTCAGGCTAGCATGTTATTCTGAGAACAACGGTGTGAAATTCACAGTGTTACAGTATTTCAGGACCAGGCGAGTGACTCTTCAGGGATGTCACACTGCAAAAAGTGTTTTTTTTCTTAGGCTAAGTGTATTTGTCCTTAATTTGAGCTGGTAAATAAGATCACCTGTCAGTGGAAGGAGTATTTCGACCCCTAAATTAAGATAATTAGATATACTTTACTTGAAATGAGATGCTGGAGATGAATTGTTCCTATTTTAATTGCAAAAATCTTATTCTATTGGCAGATTATCTTATTTACCTGCTAAAATCAAGGACAAATACACTTATTTTAATAATATTTTGCTTATTTTTAGTTCCATTTTTGCAGTGCACCTTCTCATTTAAATCACTAAAACCTTTTAAGACCTCCGTAGGTCTAGATGCCAGTGACTGGCACATGCCTAGTCTAAAGTTTTGTTTGTGCCGGCAAACCATCTGCCTTTTGGGAGACGGATGTGTGTGTGTGTGTGTGTGTGTGTGTGTGTTCCTGACTCTGCATCTGAAGATAACAGGAGCAAAGCTGACTAAAAACTGCACTCGGAGTCTCCATTAATGTTTAATGTCCTTGCCCATCCTTTGCACCAGTCCTTTTGAGTTCAGGAGTGGCGTTTAGTGCGTGTGGTTACTTGTGATAGACCTGTGGGTCTTTGTGTTATCGCCCCTCCGACAGGGACTGATGTGAAGGAAGCACAGGTCATCTGTGTCTCCACGGGAACCAAGTGCATCAACGGTGAGTACATGAGCGACCGCGGCCTGGCACTTAACGACTGCCATGCTGAGATAATCGCCCGGCGCTCGCTCATCAGGTACCTCTACACCCAGCTGGAGTTCTTCCTCAGGTTAGTGGGCGAACATGTCCTTCATTCAGTCATTTAAGGCGTAGCTAAATATTCCTACAGATATTCTATTTTCCAGTTGCATCTCCACTTAAATAAAAATGTGACGCGTATTTTTATGTGTTTGTTTCTGTGTGCGGTATTTGTGACTGCAGCAACATCAAAGAGGACCACCACAAGTCCATATTTGTGCCATGCGACAAGGGAGGCTACAGATTAAAGGATAACGTCCAGTTCCACCTCTACATCAGCACCTCGCCCTGCGGAGACGCCAGGATTTTCTCTCCGCACGAAGCCGGAGTGGAAGGTGCAAAACCAGCTAACACTGCAAAAATGAAACTAAAAATAAGTCACATTTTCTTGAAATTAGTTGATTTGAGCACGTAAATAAGATGATTTGCCAATGTAATGAGATTTTTGCACTTAAAATCGGAACAACTGATCTCTAGCATCTTATTTAAGGTGCAGTATATCTAATTATCTTAGTTTAAGGGTCAAAATACTCATTCCACTGGCAGATAATCTTATTTACCTGCTCAAATCAAGGACAAAAATCTCTAATTTGAAGAAAATTTGACTTATTTTTAGTTCCGTTTTCGCAGCGCACCGTCCACACCAATCCTCCTCGGCTCCGCAGACACGTTTTCCATTTCGTCTCGTCTTTGCTCAGAATACAGCGCCGACCGCCGTTTAATTAAATGTAGAGATTTATTCTCTTATGCTTTGTTTTATTTGAATTTCAGTCCAGTGCCCAAAAATGCGCTTTACTGACACATTTAAACAAGGCGCTGGTAATTAGACCGTTTAGTCATTCTCTGTCCTCCATCAGTCTTTCTCCCACCCAGCCCAGCCAAGCCTCTGTCTGTCTGATTAACCTCCCTGGTACTCTTGTCAGACCGCTTTCCGTTGCACATGGCAGACTGAATAGAAAACAGCCACATTCAATTAGTCGCTGAATAGATGGGCGTCTGCTGGTGGAACATCAGAAAGCCTTGATAACATAATGTGGAAGCCATTTTTTTTTTTTTTTTTTTGATTTCTTGTTTTTGGAGCCTCTGGCTACCAGTAAACGCACCACTTTGCCAATGCAAGAGTTTTGTAAACTCCTGTTTAAAATGCAACAGAATTCGTAATGATGTCCAAATAATGACGCCATTGTGAGTAAGGTTGTGGGTTAATTCAACTGTAAAATTCAAAAGGATACAGACAGCTCAGAAGTGTCAGTAAAATCTGTAAAACAGCATAAAATCTGTTGCCTTAGCGTAATTATTGGAGCTAACGAGACGGGTAGACTGGCCTAAGAATATGTTTTCCAGTTGCTATTTCTTAGTAAGTTTAAGATATTTTTTACAATATTTACTCTGGACGGGCCATACAGGTAGCCTTTCTTTTCTTTAAATTAGGGCTGGGCAAGTTAACGCGTTAATTTCGCGTTAATTCATTAGACTATTAACGGCGATATTTATTTTATCGCGCATTAACGCATGTTGCTCAAATGCTTTCAGTCAGTGTCAGTCAGCACGCGCGCTGACTGCAGCGCGCTGTCACGGAAGCACTCTCCCGCCCCCCCTCCCCTCTCGTACATGGCTCAGCGGCGCCAGCCAATCAGCACGCAGGCTCAGCCTGGCCCGCCCACTCAGCTCTCACACAAACTTAGCAAAGAAACAGCTGAGAGAGACCGCAGCAGCGAAAAAACATGAACAGGGAAGTAGCACCGTTTGGCTTTATTTTAATACCGTAAATGAAATCAAGCTGTATGTTTTGTAAAAAGCCGGTTCATTTTAGTGGAAACACAACAAATTTATCTAAGCACGTGAAAAAACATGAAAACGTCGAGCCCCAGAAACGGAGAGAGGAGAGGAAACTTCTCTCACTGCCCCGACAGACCCACAGACTGACGTCTCTGACTGAGGCGTTTCAGTCCTCCAGGGAACATCCAGGTAGATCAGTGGATGGATGGATGGATGGATGGATGGATGGATGGATGGATGTTACTGGAGCCCACACATAACATGTAATTAAGACCTTGAAAGAACCCAGTACATATATTAAAAAGTGTTATTTAAGATAAGATAACATTAGTTAATCCTTTTTTTATCCCACGACGGGGAAATTTATAGGATTAAAGCAACAGGCAGGTGCACACAACACAGACAAAATTACATAAGGATTGAAATATATAAGAGGTGGATTAGCGAAAAAACACTGAACATAACATTATTATTATTATTATTATTATTATTATTATTATTATTTAATTGTAATAATAAAATAAAAACCACAAAACCCAAAAGATCAACAGTTTCATGATACATCAAGCTTAGGGACTGGCTAATATACAGCAGGTCAAAAAAGGCCATATTTTGGCTGCAGTGCTTGCTGTTCTCTTATGAAGAAAAGATCAACTAGTGCACTAAATTCAATAGATGGGTTGAAAATATCCAGTATAAAATAAGTGCTACAAATGTTACAACACTTTTGTTCATATGGCAGCAGAACATTAAAATAAAAGTGCTTTTTACACTACTTTTGAATTCATTCTTGGAGTTTGTAAATACAATGCGATTAATCGCGATTAATCGCGATTAATCGCCCTGATTAATCGCGATTAAATATTTTAATCGTTGCCCAGCCCTACTTTAAATACATGGTCATGCTTCTAAATATTTAATTTGTCTCGCAAAATATAAAAGGCTTTCCACATCAAATCAAATCAAATATACGTTAAAATACTGATACAAAGATGCCGCGTTAGGTCCTGTAAGAAAGATAAATTTGATGGTATGATTATAAAAACATTTGCATTTATTGTATAGACGGGCAAATTGTAGATAGAGGAAGCCAGCTGCTTTTTGTTTCTAATGCTACTTGACTGCTGTAACACTTAGCAATCATCTAACTCTAATATTTTCCCTTTTTGTTGTTTTACTGGTTCTTTTCACACAAGTGTGGACTTTACCTAAAAACTAAATCACAACCTTAAATACTAAAACTTGCTAAATATGACTTGTTAAAAGCTTTTGGATCTTTAACACAAAATCTTGTTGGTTTATGCAGCTTACTGCAGTCTGCAGACAGATCAGTGCCAGATATTATTATTTTAATGAGTTCTTTATACGAGGTTATCATACAGGCTAGTCATAGGTCTGTCTTAGATAATTTTCTCCTTCAAATATGAATTTCTGCCTTTTTTTGTGATCGTTCTCCTGCTCAGATCAGGGAGACCGACACCCAAACCGCAAAGCAAGAGGCCAGCTCCGGACCAAAATCGAGTCAGGGGAAGGCACCATTCCTGTACGGTCCAGCAACACCATCCAGACCTGGGATGGCGTGCTTCAGGGAGAGAGATTGCTCACCATGTCCTGCAGTGACAAGATTGCAAGGTAATTTGGTTCAAATACGGTTCACAATACAGTGATTTTAAGCTTCAAGACTCGTGGGTTGAATTCCTTCTCACTGCAGCATCTTTCACCGTCATCTTACTGCATTTTTGTCATTAGATACCTCTACAAACTGCATCCTAGATTGTCAGAATGAGATTATTTTGCCAGGTTTGTGCACACAAGCAGTGAATTTGACTTTGGTTTCACTTTGCGACTCCCGCTGCGCCACTAACCAAGATGCCAGTGAAGTTCAGCTCAGTAACAATATAGAAAAAAGGTCTAGGCAGGGGGTTCAGGAGCTCCTCTCTGGGGAAAATGACCACAGAAATGTGACAGAGAGCAAAATAAATACAAAAACAGACAAAGTACAGGAGAGCAAGGTACCAAGGCTTTATCCTGGACATCCTTTGACTTGATGTTTGTTTTTTGATGTTATTTCCTAATTTAAAAACTGTGCAACAGCCTCTTTTTAATTACAGAAACCCATAAAGTGCATACCTGCTTGCTTTTTAGCCACATTTCTTTGAACGATTCTGTTTTATTTGCTGCCAGTTTATTTTTCTGCAAACTGATATATTCTCCCCCTGTCGATGCACTTCATCAATTCAAGTCCATGATTTCCTTTCCAGTGAGTGTCAACGGGCAGCTCGGTGAATTGATAAATTCTTTGTCCCTGGAAGAAGTTTTTTTCTTGGCTGATCATAGCGTCTTTAGTCTCTGTCCATGTTCAAGGCAACACCGTGATGAATGAGGGAAACTTCTCCATGACTGATCATTAGAGTGCTCCACCTCCTCTCGCCCGGGTAAAATTCTGCCGGAGCGCGCAGTGACTGAATGCTGATTACGTGATTCATGTGGGATGCAGTGTAAATACTGTTTACAGCTTAGTATTTTAAGGCTGGTGCAAGTTTTTGGATATTTTCTGCATTTCTGTGCTGCATGAAAGGAGCTATGGGGAGGGTCAACAGTCCCACAATGTAATAAATAATCACAAATTAATATTTATATAGCTCACAACTACAAAGAAGTAAATATAATTTATAATAGTTGTTTAAATGTGTCAATAGTTAAATATAAATGAAAATTAGTTTATATGTTTCGGTTATATACAGTATGATTTATTTCAAAGCTTACTTATAAAATTAATTACATCTTGCAGCACAGAATCCTGAAATAATAGTTACAGTAACTGTATTATTTATTTTTACTTTTATTCTTCCCTGTTCTGATAAAGCGCATCCGCTGTTGCTTTAGAGCTAACCTTAGATTAGATTAGCTTGTTTTTTCATTATTATTGATTGTGTATAATTCTGTCTTTGCCACTGTCAGACCTAGATTTCCCACTTGTCTGACAATGAGGGAATTTCCTATATTGTTCTCAGTTCTTAATACATAGTTACTATTTGTTTTTGTTCTTCTAAACTATATATATATATATATATATATATATATATATATATATATATATATATATATATATATATATATTTCTTTTTTTTGGACCAGTGTAATATCCATGAGTGTAAAATCACTCCGCCCCTCCATGTCCACAGCTCTCTATCCGTCTCTGTCAGGAGGACAGATTAGTTGGACTACACTGCCCTGTTTCTAACATAAGGCTGAAATAAACGTAACCTTTATATTGCTAGCTAGGTGCAGGCTGCCTTACATGAATGCACTTCTAGTTTTAGACATTACAGTCAGGCAGTCTTGTAGACAGCTCAGGGGTCCTATCAGGTACTGACACAGTGTACCGTAATGCTCCATATTAGGGCTGTACGATAATTCAATAAGATAGACATATATCGATGATAGAAAAAAAAGGTCAGTAAAAGTTCAGTAGAATAACAATTTTCCTTCCTTTTGCATTCTAGCCTATCATGTAGGTTAATATTATATCATTACATCCTCCCAACCAATCACAAACGCAGACCCAGGAATGCTCCATCACCAAGTTCCGCCCCCTTCAGAGAGTTCAGGAAGCATGTATTCTTTCTTTTTTTAAAACGTGCAGTTTTGGTAAAAAGTTGGTTGAATGAAAGGTTGAGTTTGAATTCAGTTTTTTTATGTAAATATAAGTCGCTAAGCAACAGCACAAAATGGCCAGGGCTGCACTTAAAATATATGTTTTCAATTTGTTGATAATTATTGATATTGATCAATAGGATTTCTGTTTTATCAATATGCTTTTTTCTATATCATCCAGCCCTACTGAGTGGAGCGGCTTTGTTGCTAACCAAAGTCATACTTACACATTTTAACAGATTTTTGAGCACATTGTACCACATAAATCAGTCAGTAAACACTACGCTAATCATATATAAGGCACACCATACATCTTTTAGAAAATTTAAGGATTTTAACTGCATCTTATAGTCCAAAAATATGGTCTATTACTATGTAATAATGTAGCCCTGAGAATTAAAAATGTTATATTTTAACAAAGAAAACCAGTTAAAATTCAGTGTTGATGTTAAGCAAAGCAAATAAAAAGTGTTAAAGTTCAATATTCCATTTTATTTTAATCTGGTGCATTAAGTATGACAAACACCAGTTTTAGTCCAAAGCCCTCATTCTCCTCAGCAGGTAGCGTCTGCTCCGACCCTTCCTGGAAGGAGCCTCCGTGTCGTGACTCCAGTCCAGTTTATTGTTCAGGTGAACACCTCGGTACTTATGAGAGTCCACCATCTCACAGGATACTTACCTGTGTCTGAAAAGAGGAGCCAGTATTACCCTTGAAGAGCCAAGTGGTGAGGCTGCTACACATCTGTGCCCTCCTATTCTACCATTTCTAACTCTTTCTTCCCAATTAAAGCACATGCAATGCTTTAGTTTCTGACATAAATTCAAGATTTTCAAGAGAATTTCAGCCTCATAGCGCCCTGATATTGACCCGACCCACCGTCTTAAAACAGGCTCTTAAAAGGTTCTACTTTGTACTGTTTTATATTTTTATTACATCTTTAAGAGCCGAGCTGCTTTTTCTTGTTACTTATTCTGTGCCTCTGTTTTTTGTGTGTTTAGTCTCCCAGCGTGGAGCCATAACGCATTAAATTCTGCAGGAGAAGAGAAAAAAAAAACAAAAAAAAACAGAAAGCAGAAATACAGTGAGGTTTGACAGGAACAAAATTGAATGCCTCTGAAAACATAACTCCAATGAGCGTGCTTGCCTGTTTCTGGTTCCTTTTGTCCGCCGCGTGTCCTTCAGAAGGTATTCAGGTGTATTTGTGTCGCCGTGTTGTTGCCATAAAACAATACGTGTGTGTAGGTCTGAGAATAATATGAAGCTGTTTGACTGTGCTGCATTTGTGTTTTACTGCCTGCAGCTATAAAAGCCTGAGATTTCATTTTTCCTTCCCTCCAGTTTTGCACTCGCCCTCTTTTAAACATACATGCAGCGAGAATATTGCGTCTGGGAACAATCGAGCCTTCTGTGCCGCGTCGCTTCCTTTGCCTGCATCTTCTTTGCTTCCTAGGTTGCTTTTTGGAAATTATACAAGTATGTCTCTGGTCAAAGAAAGATTCAGAGCAGCTTTTCTGAAAATTTCCTTCTTCTGTTAGTTACAACTACTAATCGGAGGTTTCCCACCTGTGAATACATTAAACAACTAATCCAGGATCAGGAATTTTATGCTGAAGCTTTGAAGAGCCTGTTATTCTTGACACATAATTATAAAACTAGAGATGCTCTCAGTGCCGTTTCCAGACCCATTTTTTCTCAGAGCAGTGAATGACAACATGCAGAATTGTAATTTTTTAATTTCTGGCGACCTGTTCTAACCTGACAACAGCCAGCTGTATGTATCGCTCCGCCTAGCTCCACTCACATACATCTGGGACACGGCTCATTGAAAATGATTTCCCCAACCAAATTTTTGGTCTGGCCAATCAGGACGCAGGGCGGGTGTTTCATGGATGTGACGTAGTGGAGAAGCCACCGTGAGATTCCAACAACAATGGCGGCTCGCATCGAGGAAGCAAGCGTTAGCATTGATGCTGCTATTTCCTCCGTGTTGTCCAATCTATCTGATATTGTTTCATTAAAAGAACATCAGAGAACGGCTCTGAAGGCTTTTGTTGGTGGAAACCATGTTTTCACCCTTCTCCCGACCGGATTTGGCAAGTTTTGTTGTCCGGGGCGCGTACGCGGGGCGCTCGGGGTTAGCGCTAACCGGGGTTAGCGGTTAGCGCTAACCCCGAGCTCGGGGTTAGCGCTAACCGCTAACCCCGACTCGCGGAGCGGGGGGGGGGGGGGGGGGGGGGGTGTGGATGACTTTTTTTTTTTCCGGCGTCGGTCTCATCAGCGTCACGGGTTAGCTTCGGTGTGACTGGTTGAAATAGCACGTTGATAAAGATGACAGACAAGTGGCTTATCCAATCATATGCAAGGAGTTTTGATAAGGCCCAGCCTTCAGTAAAGGCAATGCCTATGGCCGTGTCCCAGATGTATGTGAGTGGAGCTAGGCGGAGCGACATACATCTGGCTGTTGTCAGGTTAGACCTGTTCTGCCTCTCAGCGAATGACTGCTGAAGATACTGCTAAATACTTTATTCATCCATCCATACTTGTCTCTGGCCACTTTATTAAATTTGTGCTAAGAGGAATTAAGGTCCAACTCAATACATCTGTTCATCCTCCATCCATCTCACAATCTGTGGTTGTTGCAGGTTTCATTTTTAAACTACTACCTGGGTTTAAATGTGTGCAGTAAACCTAAAATAAGCTATTTATACTAGTCTGAAAACGGACTGGGCACTCTGCTAATTTTAATTTGGATAAATATAACATTTTGAGAATTCAATTAGTAATTAAATACGATTTTAAAAGCTTTCTTTGATTGCATATTGAATAATAATATTTAGCTGTGTGGTTTTCACATTTATGTATAAAACAAGTCAGTAGAATGGCTCAAGATTTAAGGGACATACTTTCTTTTCTACAGGTTACTGGTCAGAAATGTTATTTTTAAAAGCAGATCAGGAAAAATAAACTAATATACAGGAGGGTCTGTTTAAATGTTTATTGCAGGGTTTTGAAAAAAAAATACAAATCTGTAATAGGAAAGCAGTAATATGATGCTCTGTTCTCACTTCTAAAAGAAAAAAAAAACAGGTTTTCATATGATAACTGAAAATAGTCACTGCAAAAAGAGAACTAAAAGTAAGTAAATTTTTCTTGAAATGGGTGCATTTTTTCTTGATTTGAGCAGTTAAATAAGATGATTTGCCAATGGAATGAGATTTTTGCACTTAAAGTAGGAACAATTCATCTCAATCATAATTTTTCAAGTGCAGAATATTTAAATATCTTATTTTATGGGTAGAACTACTAATCCCATTGGCAAAAAAGTCGTATTTATCCGCTCAAATCAATGAAAAATAGACTAATTTTTTGAAAATTTTACTTACTTTTAATTCCCTTTTTGCAGTGTAGTCATGACGTTATCTTTCTGTTTTTGTTTGACATCAAATCTGAAGTTTAAGGTTCCATCTCAACTTTATGATGACTAACTGATGATTTAGTAATCAAAAGTTGTCCACAACAAAACTAAAACCTACTTTTTACAACTGATATCTATTATTCGTAAAACAGAAGACCTGAATGTTATAGTTGAATATTTTCTCCAATTTTTGCATAGATTTTTTTTTTTCCTGGTTCATGATTTACACTGGAAATCAGAAACCACATTATTTGACCCGTTTGAGCAGAACTAACAAGATTTATAATTTCCCGGCTGGAAAATATTTGACAAAATATTGAAGCTCTGGCAGAAAACTGAATTCATATTAACCAGTTAATTCTGCAGTGATCTGATAAACATTTACAACTGATATGTGAATTTGTGTGAACTGTTTGTGCTTTTTAGGTTCTTAGTTAATAGAGGAATTAAATGAAAAGCTTTTAACCACAGAAAACATTTACTCTTAGAACATAAATCACAATCCCAGCATGTTTTTTGCGTTTCCAACACAGTGTCTGGTGTGTGTTCTCCTTCTCCAGGTGGAATGTGGTGGGCATCCAGGGCTCGTTGATGAGCTACTTCACTGAGCCCATCTACTTCTCCAGCATCATCCTGGGCAGCCTTTACCACGCCGACCACCTCTCCAGGGCCATGTACCAGCGCATTGCCGACATCGAGGACCTGCCTCAGCAGTTCACCCTCAACCGGCCTCTCCTCAGCGGTAAGAGCCCTCGCTGGAATGAAACACAGGATAAGAAGAGGAAGGGACTCGCCGGTTAGCCGAGATATTTTAAATTCCCAGCCTTATTGCGTGGTCACGTTCACAATTTCAAAAGATTAAAAAAAAAAACACCGTGCGATGTCACCTTTTTAAACTTTGAGAATCCAGTGTAAGCTCTCCAAACGTCAGGCGGATAGATTTTAATTCTGGGTAGTAAACACATTTCTTCACCTCCTGGGTCAGTCCAGGAGGAAAGGAGGACAGGAGGAGCTCTCCTTCTTTGTTTGATCTAAGCTGACATTTACCTTTCTGCTGAGGAATTTGAATAGCTTTAACATTTTGTATAAATATTCAACAGTGGCTTGACCTTTTAAAAAGCCATTTCTGTTTTTCTTTTACTTTTTGTTTTTTTTATTTAGAACATTGAATTTTTCTTTTTTTTTTTGCTTCTACTTTTCATTGTTTCCTTTTAAGATAGCTAAAATATATCATTAGTATATTAGACAAGCAATAGTGAAAAAGTCACATAACATTATCTGTCTGAAATTAGCAGGTGTGATCGTGGTCAACACTTCTTTTGCTTAATATCAGTTCAGCTAAGTAAAATATAAACTCTGGTTATATCCAGAATTAGTGTGAAATAACATCTTAAAATATACAGAACATTTACGGTGTGAATAAACTTAAATCATATAAGGTTTAAATTAATTTATGTATACATTCCTACGTTGTTTTCAATTTTATTTTGAGAAATGGTATTTGTTTCTCAGATTTAACCAACCTCTCCTTCTGAAAGAGAATGAATGCATGAATGAATGATGAAGGAATGAATGCATTAATGAATGATGAGGGAATGAATGCAGGAATGAACGGTGAAGGAATGAAAGCATGAATGAACGATGAAGGAATTAATCCATGAATGAACGATGAAGGAATTAATCCATGAATGTACGGTGAAGGAATGAAAGCATGGATGAATGGTGAAGGAATGAATGCATAAATGAACGTGAAGGAATTAATGCATGAATGAATGGTGAAGGAATGAATGCATGAATGAACGGTGAAGGAATTAATCCATGAATGAACGATGAAGGAATTAATCCATGAATGTACGGTGAAGGAATGAAAGCATGGATGAATGGTGAAGGAATGAATGCATAAATGAACGTGAAGGAATTAATGCATGAATGTACAGTGAAGGAATTAATGCATGAATGAATGGTGAAGGAATGAATGCATGAATGAACGGTGAAGGAATTAATCCATGAATGAACGATGAAGGAATTAATCCATGAATGAACGATGAAGGAATTAATCCATGAATGTACGGTGAAGGAATTAATGCATGAATGAACGGTGAAGGAATGAATGCATAAATGAACGGTAAAGGAATGAATGCATAAATGAACGTGAAGGAATTAATGCAGAAATGAATGTGAAGGAATGAATGCGTGAATGAACGGTGAAGATATTAATCTGTGAATGAACAGTTAAGGAATGAATGCATGAATAAACGGTGAAGGAATGAATGCATGAATGAACGGTGTAGGAATGAATGCATGAATGAATGAATGCATGAATGAACGGTGTAGGAATGACTGCTGTGCTCTGTGTCGCCTCACGGGAACGAATCTGCAGCCTAATTTTGTTTAAGTTCACACCCTAAAACCGGCACCAAAACGGATCCTAAAGAGCCATTGTAAGATAAAGAAATGTCCAACCTTCCCTGCTCTTTGGCCATTGAGCTCTCTTAAAAACCACTCAGACGTCATGATCCTTCTTTGTTTTGATCCCGAACGGCGTTAGGGGACGGCGGTCTTTCTGCTTCCTGGATTTGACTTGCCGTTCCCCGTGCTCGTCTGCTCCCCCACCGTGGTTCCCCTCTAGAGGAGATAATAGTCTGGGGTTATTAACCTTTTCCGCTTTAGAGACTTTTTAGCGGTGAAGGGCTGTGGCCTTAGAGCAGCGAGGATTTCATCCGCTGTAAATCATTTTCTGCCAAAAGTGCTGCCAAACGGAACCAAGGAGCTTAATGCGCTTTCACACATACACGCACACACCAAAGCGAGCAGGACACAGGGATTTATGGCATCCATATATCTCCCATTTATGTTTGAGATACAGCGGAGGCCAAAGCCCTGTTGTGTTTTGGAAGAGTTCAAGCCCCGTCCTCAGAGTCCCCCGCCGAGGTTGGATAGCATCATTTCTCTCCACCGCGTTAGATCGTATCATATAAAGAAAGGGGGGAAAAAATGCTGTTAAAAGACATCAGCGCTGTAGGAAGTTCTGTCTTAAATAAGCCGCTTCTGTGTCTGGATGCCTTTTTTTCATCAAAGGTAGTAGGAGGTGGTGTTAACACTCTTCATTTCATTTTTTTTTTTAATATGTTCTAAGCTGTGAAGGTGCACAGACATGTTTTTGTTAACATTACCAACTTCTTGTGTGGGATTCCAAGGGATAAGCAACGCTGAGGCCAGGCAGCCGGGCAAGGCACCAAACTTCAGCGTGAACTGGACGGTGGGCGACCAGGCGCTGGAGGTGATCAACGCCACGACGGGGAAGGACGATATGGGCCGCCCTTCAAGACTCTGCAAACACGCCCTTTACAGCCGCTGGGTGCGCCTGCACACCAAGGTACTGAACAGAACTTATGAAAAGTATTATACTACCTTTTCACATATGTCCTCTGATACCCTTAAATGTGTTTCTTTTGCTTCTGTACACGTGCATTTGTTCTGTGAGGGGCTCGGTGGTTTATTAGAGAACGTTAGTGAACAAAAAGCATCAAGGAGACCCAGGAACACTGCAGCCAGGGGGAGGAATTTAAAGCAGGGTTAGTTATTAAAACAAGGTCACATCTTTAATCATCTCATAGTGCTGTTCAATCCAAAGATTCTTTATTGTCACCGCGTGCTACCGTGGTGACATTTGTTTTTGGCCACTCTGGCTAAGAATACACATAACAAAGAAACAGGCAATGAAGATTCAAAGTTGAAAATCCATTATCTGAGATTGTAGAGATAATTGGGCCTGTACCAAGAAGGAGCCTGGAGTCCTGCGGTAACGCTAGGGGAGCTGCAGAGATCCACAGCTAAGGGAGGAAAAGCTGTTGAGAGAACAGCTAATGGTTGTGCACTTTACAAATCTGGCTTTTATAGATGAGTGGCAAGAAGAAATCATCGAAAAAGCCATAGCAAGTGAGCACACAAATAGAAGAAGGTGATCTGGTCAGACTAAACTCTATAGTGCATAGCATATGTAGAGGGAAACATGGTGGTGGCAGCATAATGCTGCGGGAAGGCTTTTCTGTACCAGGCACAGGAAGCTGGCTTGAGTTGATGAGCAGATGGATGACTTTAGAGGCGACAAAAAGTTTAAACTTAGACAGAGCTTAATCTTACAACAGGACAGTCAAACTGAACAAACAGCCAGGCTACAGTGGAATAGATAGTTTAGATCAGAGTATATTCACATCTAGCAATGGCCTAGTCAAAGTCCACACATAAATCAAGCTTAGATTCTACACAAAGACTTGACATCTGATGTTCACAAACACTTTCCATCATATCTGACTTAGCTTGAGTTATTTAGCAAAGAATTATAACTAATAATAAAAAAAAGATTGCCGCCAAAAGTTTGACTCATGCGGGTTGAATTCAAATTTAAGCCACTCATTTCTTTATTTTGTGTCCAAATGCGGATGGTTTAAGGGTTGTGAATATGTTTGCAAGAGACGTTTTTACGTCTGGCCCTCCGATTACATCAACTCATTTGTTATATTGACTATGAATAAAGAGCCTGTTTGAACCACTGAGCTATATAATACACTGGAGTGCTAAAAGCCCGCTGTTTGAACGAGTCACTTTGAAGCCACCAGCCGCCATATTGGTACTCCCTATTTCCCCCCAGTAACTAGGGAATATGTGTGCTACTTTTATGTTATATTCTAAAACTGTCAAGTACTGAGAAAGTCATGTGCTGAAATATTTTGCATATAAATATATAAATAACAATATACAAAAACATATATTTACATATATGTACATGTTTTTCGGCTAAATCAGCTCTCCAGTGTATTATATAGCTCAGTGGTTTGAACAGTAAATGCCTTCATAAAGACTTTCTCTATAAAAAATGTATTTATCGTAAAGCAGACGTCGTTTTTCTTGTGTCAATTTAAGTTATCTAATTTTCCGTCTGTCTGTTTTTTTTCTGCTCCCCCAGCTGTCATCCATCCTGCGGATAAAAGTGCCCAAGCCCAGCTCCTACCACGAGGCCAAGCAGGCGGCCATGGAGTACCACTCTGCTAAAAAGGCTCTCATCAAGGCCTTCCACAAGGCCGGCCTGGGGGCCTGGGTCAAAAAGCCCATCGAGCAAGACCAGTTCACCCTCAGCTCCTGATTGAGTCCGTGGACCAAATGGGGGCGGGGGGGGTTCCCAACGCACCAGCTCCTCCCTCCCTGCCTGACCCAGGCCGGAAAGCTTAAAGAGCAACCGGGCATTTTATTTTATTTCCGTCCCCATGTGTGAGCTACGCGCGTGCACTTTTCACCTGCGTGGTTTCACTAACTCTTCACAGCTCATCATTCCTCAGAGGACCTCCGCCTCATCTTATTTCTCATCTGTGATTTTAAGCCTATAATTTTGATTTGACTCATTCTTCTGTTTTTAAACTGGAACCATTGTTGGCATTTTTTTGTTTTTCCCAATCACCCAGTTGTTTGTTTTCAGGACAAAAATCGTGAACCTTATGCTGTAGATGTGGGAAAAAAAAGGTGGCTATTACACAGTTTTTTTTTTCTTTTTGCGAAATGAGTGTAGCCATCTAAGGGTAAAATGTAGCATAGAGAATTTTTTTTATTGACTAAAACCGATGTGTATGGACCTAAAGATATATACTTGCTAAAATCGAAAACGGTGATCTTTAATTTAATTATCATAAATCGTCAAGATGTAAATCTAGTTTCAAAAAGTGAAAATAATGTAGGTATAACATATAATGTGTGTTATATTGATGCGTACTTAGCCCCTTTTATTAAAGGTGAAAATGTTCTAAAACAATGTCGCCCTGTTTGATTGACTCACAACAGAAAAAGATTCTGGACAGGTGTGACTGCAGTTTAACACTCATTTTACGTTTTATGATTTTATTTTATTTTTCTCATTCATGTATTCATTAATTTGATCTCAAAGGTGTTTCCCGTCACTGTCACTTCATACTTGAACATCCGGATGGGTCAAATTGGACTCCTCCCCCTTGCCTGGGTCCCGGGACGAAGCTTTAGGAGGCGCTGCACGTTGTATTTTTATTCCTTGATTTATTTATTTTTCTTTTTGAATCCATGGCTTTGCATGGAAACTGAACTGGGAGGCTTGCCGAGCAGAAAACAAGGCGACGAGGAACTCTATGCGTCAATGATTTTGAATGAATGCCAGCAACCTTCTCCACAGGCAGCTTTGAATCTTTGTCTCTATTTTCTAAATTTCTTGTGATTGATTGAATGATTTGGGGTTCGAGAGAGGAGGGGTTTCTTTTCTTCTTCTTCTTGTTTTTTTTTTTTTTTAAGTTCATTTTCTGTGTTCCCTTATCAGAAAAGAAATATTGGGGATGAAACTGCTGCGAGAACAGCGACAGTGCAACAAACTTCTCAGACCTTGTATTTACACCACGGAGCCCCGTGACAGCTGTCAGATCAGATAATAGTAGATGTCCTGTAGCACACATGGTACAATGTATGAAGCTAGATTCAAGATCTGCCACATTAAGCCCATCTGTGGTGGCTGTGATGCAAGCATGTCGCAAATCTCCACACCATTGTCCTTGGAAGCACCCTCACAAGACCGTGCATGAACAGACTCAGAAGCTGTACGCTAAAACTTGATGCCAGTAGTTTCCAACCAAATGTACAGTTTTACAATTTGATGTTCGGCCTCCTGTATTAACAGCCCTCTGTGTATTAACTCCTGTTCACCGTGAGTCGGTACGCTCCCATGTTTTAAACTGGTCAGTGAAGATGCATTTCTAAGAAACTTCAGTCAATTCCTGTTTCCAGCTGTAGGAAAAAAAAAAAATAATAATAATGTTTGCGTGTGAAATTCGTGTGTGCTCAGGTGTCTTTCAGCATACTCAGTTAAATTTTCACCAAAGATGTAGATTATCACGTGTTTCTCCCCAGTGTTTTCTTCTAAGCGCCTGTTTTCTAATAGGTGGACATTATTTCGACATTTGCCCTTTACTGGCTTTTTCTTTCTTTTTTTCTTTTTTGTGACTCTGCACAATGTTCTTGTGTTTTGTGCAACAACAACAACAAAAAAAGACACAGTATGTTCCATATTGGGCAGAAAAAGTCAGGCTTCTTTAGTGCAAATGTAGCTGTCAGCAACCACCGTGCATTTTGTGACCTGCAATCATAACTGTTGCAATATACTTATTGTATATAAATAAGGAACAGCAACTGGCAAATTTTCCCTCTGTGAAAACCTTTTGGATCACTCCTTCGTCAGTGGGAATGTGAAGATGTTACTGTTCCTATATATGAGTTTGTGACTCACCGGCTACAGCCGCTGTACAGCATGGCACCAACACTTCCAGAGTCGACATGATTCATCCCCATTGTAGCAAGACCGACACAGCAGGAAGGAAAAAAGCAGCACTGTTACATTTCTCCTCCACCAGCTAGCACTTTTGATGTCATTTACAGTTGTTCGTGTCTGCTTGGTTTAATTTCATTTTTAAGCTATTATACGAAAAACAGAGCTGTGTTCAAAATGTTCACTTACTCTTTATTGCATTAACTGTATAGAAAAACTGAACGGTGGACAGATGTAGCCAGCTTTTTTTTTACTTTGCAAACATAAATTCTGCTGTCATTTGTAAATACGTCTATTCCCTGTTACATATTGCATAAACAAACACCAGCAGCAAACATGGTAATATATTAAATGATTTATTTTATTTATTTATTTTTGCTGAAAATAAAACAAAAGTTAGCATTAGCATGCTAACTTAAGTTTTATCGTTGTTGGTCGATCAAGGCACCATAGATTTTGTTTGGTTTAATGTACACTATTGCCACTGTACTGATATATTTTTATATATCATTTTACATAGGGGAAGGGAAGTGACTGTTAGTTAGCTGTGGATGTTAACAGTAGCATGCTAACATTAACGTTACCACGCTCGGTTAGCTAAAGCTACAATATATTAGAATGGAAGTAGATTCACTACTTTTACTGTATGATGTCAAATTTTTAGTGCACTATGGAGTGAATGTAAGTTATAGATAATTAGCTCTGGATGTTAAGATGTAACGCTGGAGTTAGTCACCAGCAACCCCCTCGACCCCATGAGGGATTAAGCGGGTCAGAAAATGGATGGATGGATGTTAACATGTTTGGAAAAGTATACAGCTTAAAGCCGTGCAGTTTTCCAAAGTTTATAAAACTTCATGTTGACAGTGGTCAAACACTAGAAACTCTGATCTTAACATGGACTTTTCAACAAAAGGAGGAAAGCTGTTATTTGCAAATGCAGTTTCCTAATTAGCTTTGTGTGCTAACATACAAAGCTAACACTGTCCTAAATTTGTGTTTCTTGGTTAGCTTACAACACTACATTGTGACTAATGTAATGTACACCACTTTTACTGTCACATTAACTGTATTTAATGCTAACACTAACATGCTAAAGAGAATTTCACTCTGCCGTTTTCAGACTCAAGTCAAAAACTATGCCTCCATTATTTTCTATAAAAGAAACCACTGCAGCGGTTGACTCAAAGGCTTGGGGCCCAGCAATCCTTTTTGCAACATGTTCTATTCAGGAGACTTTGTACTTCAGCATCGGATAGAAATGTAAATGCAACTATGTTCTGTCTCCCACTGCTGCTCTCTTTCTGTGCTGCTTAGGTTGTTTTTCTGGTGAGAAAATTAGTTCAAAATTGACAAGGGCAGATTCATTTTTTGAGGTTGAAAAAATATCCAGCCATATATGGCCAACTATCTCACTCTAAAAGAAAATTGCAATTAAAGATATCACCTGGTTATCAATCTCTAAAATGACTGGCAGCTGTGGTAAGAAATCAAGAATAAGGGAAGTTATAAAGAAGAAATGCTAATTTAAGTTGTTTATAAGATTCAAAGAGGGAGTATTTTGCACTATCAAATTCCTTTTAGTACAGTAAGTAATTTATTTGTTTCTTAAGTTAGGCTATGCCACAAGGTGTTCCAACAATAACATGTTGAACAATAACCATCAGCTCTTTAAGTACTTTGGTAGCTGAATTCCAGAACACATTATTGTGGATGTAAAGTTAATTAAGTGAGTATTTTTAAAGTGCTGGTGGAGTTTTCACTTGTGAAACAAACTGACCAACCCAACATTGTTTTATGAACAGTGAACCTTTACCTACCGTTACCTTTTGGAGTTTATAAATATATTGTACCTCACCTCTCACAGGCACTAGTCCCCCTACAAGGGACCATGCAAGGATAAGCGGATCTAGAGCATGGATGGTTGAATTGAAATTAGCTTGTGTGGATGTTTAGCATGCTAATGTTAGCATAGGTATGCTAACATTCAA
This sequence comes from Fundulus heteroclitus, assembly GCF_011125445.2. Classification (NCBI taxonomy): domain Eukaryota; kingdom Metazoa; phylum Chordata; class Actinopteri; order Cyprinodontiformes; family Fundulidae; genus Fundulus; species Fundulus heteroclitus. Next base: position 38,524,183 of record NC_046367.1, read on the forward strand.
TGCTAATTAACACAATTTTCATCTAGGCTACAGTAGGGTGACCACACGTCCCTGTTGTGGATGACCTTCGCCTGGTAAAAGTTTCCCCAGAAATGTCCCTGATTTTAATGTTTATGAATAAGGGGAAAAAAGTTGTATATAGCTATATAGCTATTACCTGGTCCTGCGCTTCCACCCTCCCGTCAACATAGCGGGTTGACCAAAATCAACACCCCACCCTCCCTAAATTGTGGGCTAAACTGATGATGCCATGTACCACCTCTGCTCACTCTGTAGTGGTTAAACTTTGTATTAATTAGCTGTGAATGTTAGAATGTTAGCCTTGATGCGCTTTGTCAGCCCAGGTCGTACGGCATTGTGGTCTATTTTGAACAATGTAGTGTACTGTATAGTAGACTAAAGTAAACAGTAGAAATTGTGTACAGCTTGTAAAAATTGCTGCCTTACTGTACAGTGGACTAATGGTGAATAAGTGAACAATTTGAACACAGCTCTGGGGTTAGCTGTAGAGTAAAAACAAAGAAAAGTCACGTCAAGTAACCCGAACTACAACCCCAGCCAGTAGGCCTACTCCATATGCAAGTTTGACATGTTTGATGTTTCTCTTCCCCTTTGTTTCTCCCAGTCTTTCTGTTAATATTTTAATTTGGTCTTTTTACAAAGCTGTCTGAGTATTTTTTCTTTTTCTTTTTGGTATATGCCCCGTTAAGATTGCCTGCTTCTAGAGTTTAGTTTTTTGACTGCACTAAAGATGTCAACTGATGATGTCATGATTTAAAGAAAAAAGAAAAAGTCTCCATTTACGGTTTGGATGGATTCAACTACTGGAGCAAGAATTGAACTGCTTCTGCTTAACCCCTTGCAAATCCCCGAAGACGGTCAGTGCAACCCTCCCCTTCGTGGTGGGGTTATGTTCTTTTGGTTTTGTTCAGTGAGCCCACATTTGGAGGCGTTTGCTCTTTCTGGGTCCAGTCGTCCAATGTGTGAATTCCTCCACCAACTCAAACCACAACCTTGCATGTACTACCAACACTGAAGCTGCACCTAGCATGAAGACAAACTTTAAGGACAATGTAGAAAAAAAAAAAAACAGCTATAGATAGTTATATGAAATCAAGAAAAAAAAAAGAATAAAGAAGTTCTTAGTTTACTTTTGATCTTTTGGTTGAGTTCATTTCTGATCATGTCTGCTGACTCTTCTTTCTGTGTCACAATTCAATGCGGCTGTCAACTTAATAGTCAAAGTGGAATAGGTTTTTAGTCCCTACCAGAAAAACTTACAAGACCTAAACAGATCACATATGAACATATCAATTTTACATGCCCGTCAAGGACAGGTACAGAACACTTTTTCTCTCAAGAAATCAAACAATAGCACACTCAGCAATGTCAACATTGGAGTTAACGGTTGCCTAAACTTAAGTTGCTGATGCTCTTGGCTGTCCCTAACATCGGTCTTGCCCATGTTGGTCCATAACAGGGCCAGTTCTGTTCTTAATGAACCGGAGTGTTTGTTAAAACTCTTAAAGGGTAGAGTCTGCAAATGTTCGGTTAGTTTCCCCAAGTACCTTTTTGAATACCTGTGCATGTGCAAGACGGTCTTACCTTCTTCTCCACTCTTCCTCTTCTTATAAACGTGAACGCGGTTTGCTTCTTGCAACTTTTAGCCATTTTCAAAGTCTACGGTGAGAGCAGCAGAGCTACAAAAAAACGGCTAACACCGCAGCTAACTGCTAAGCTAACCGGATACATAAACACTAGAAGTCCACATGCGTAGCCAGTAAGCCAAAACTAACAAGGAATAAGCACGCACTTATGATTGCCATGTGGGACAAGCAATAGATAACGTGATACCCCTTAAAAAAACAAATATGTTCATTAATCTTGCTCTGAAAAAGGACAATTTACATATAAGTGAATAGATTTTGATATATTTCATGAAAGATTTTCCTCCATTTTTGATGTGTTGATTTACTTCAGCAGAAAATGCTTTTCAAAAAACTTAACATCCTAAAAGGCACAGCAGGAGATATTTATTTTAGATGTTAAATAAATTATAACTTTTAGGCAATAAAGATTTACTTTAGATCAAGGTTGTATCGTATTAGCATGGTGTCGTCCTCTAGTAGTTTTCATATCTGTGTATGTAAATGAATGCTGAGTGATGGAAGGAGGGTTCACCAACGTTGGGCTTCAGCTTATGTTTGATTTAGTTGGTTACTCAGCAAGTTAAAATACAGATCATATATGCACTATTATTTTTTTCTTATATGTACTTGATAAATATATTAATATGAAAAATTAGAAACATTCAATGAATTAAAATTTAAATAGCATGCATAAATAACAAAAGTCACAATCATGACTTTTCAATTAAATACAGTTGTAGATGCCTTTTGAGCTATTTTATAGAAAGCTTGTCTTTTGCCCGGTGGGAAAAGTCATTCCAAAATCTAGCTGCCCTGTATCGCAATGAGAACTGACCTCTGGTGGACTGATATTAAGGAAGATGGAGCCCTGAACTCTGGTGAGTTGAGTAAAAATGATGCTGCAAGTAGTAATGGAAAACGTTGGTATATTCCCTTGACCTTTATAAGTCTTACGAACAAAAATATAAATTTTATATTTTATAGATGGTAAGACTCTGCTGGTCCAATAGTGGACCAGGCAGATGATGATGGTGTCATCGAGTTGCAATTCTAAAAATAAGTTTCTATAAAACCAGCTTCTTCTTTTTTTATAGAATTGTGGGAAAAGTACTTCCTTAACCTATCTTTCAATTTAGATACATAAGGGAATATCAAACTATAAGCAAACTCTTTACTGTGGTGTAATAAACAACCCTCTTTATTATACTTACAGAATTATGTATTTTCTTACAAACCCAATCAGTATGACCTTATAGTATAAAGCCCTAAACAACAGCTACACCAAGAAATGTTGTTGATACTTAGGGTATCTATATTGCATTAATAAAAATATATTACCTAAAAGTTACTTTTTACCACTGAAAATTATGAAATTAGATTTCTTTTTTTTAGATTGAAAGATACTTTATTTAATCTGAACCATGAGGAGTAGGCTCTCAAACAAATATTAGCTTCCTTCAGATATAAATCAAAATGTGAATGGGAGAGGACCAGAGTTGGATCATCAGATAAAATGACTGATAAAAGAATATTGGAGCCGGGCCAGCTGCCCCTGCGGCCGGCTCTGGTGCTGACAGTATCGTTTTCTGTGGTTGTTTTGCTGCAGGAGGGACTGGTGCACTTCCTGAAATAGACATTATGAGAAAAAAAATCTTAATCTGCAAAACATTCTTAATCTTTAAAACATCACCCAGGTGGTTCTAATCTTGAGAATCGGGTTTTATTTGGCTGTAAGCAGAAAATCATAATTTACAGAAACAAAGCTTTGAAAACATCGCTTAGACTGAGTTACTGAAATAAATGAACTTGTCAATAATATTCTGGTTTATTGAATATGACTGTGTACTTTCAGTTGTGACCTAGGGATTTCCATTTTTTTTACTGGACAGCAAAGACAGGGAAGGGTTAACTTCAATAAGATTCACATGGAGCTCCTTTTTTTCGTTAAAGGGGCCTGGTCACAAACACACACAAAAAAAAAATAATTTCCTTCTTCAAATAAATCAAAATACACCATGAATGTGTCCTGATAGTGTTTACTTAGTCTTTTTTGAGCCTGAAAAGTACTTTGCACCAGGTTCAGCAGACATAAACATTGTCGAGCCATCTGCCATCAAGCAACATGCAATTAATGCAAGAGCCAGAAGACCATCCTACAATGCTTCGCGGTAAATTGAGCTCACCATCGTCGAAGATCAATCTGACCTACAGGTAGGCTCCGAAATTAACACTCACCAGACGGCAGATGCTAATAAATTTTCCGTTTGGCGGGTAAATTTCAGAGGGCTAGCTGCCACATGGCGAGTAAATGTTTGTAACAAATATGGCGCGTTTTCATCATTTGGGTGGATGCTTCTTTATGTTCCTCTGCTGTCAACTACGTAATTTAGCCTGAGCTAAATGCTAGCGTTTAGCTCAGGCTAATCACGTAGCAGCATTATCTGGATATATTTAGCAGGAGTCAGTCAGAATTAATATTTTAATCGGTAAAAAAAATATGCTTGGCCGGTTGATTTTTACGTCTACCTGCCAACTTAGCAGATGAATCAGGAAGTGTATTTCGGACACTGCCTACAGGGTTAGGGTTACTTACGCTTTCTTTTCGAGGCTCAACTGGGCGTTGCCGAGTCGTTTGGCTCCATTACTTCTCCTTGTTTGCTTATTGCATGCATGCACAATATTGTGCGTCTGGTCATGTGGTCTTGTTAGGATAAATATACACATAAGCGCTTTGTTTACCAACAAATAGTGGCAAAACAAAGTTAAAACACCGAGATAATATGTACTAAGCCAACAGGGCAATCAGAGTGACCTATTGGCCCAGGCCCCTTTAAACATTAGAGATCAAACCATGTATTAGAAAGGTATCTGTTCTGCAATAAGCAATTTAGCAATAAATAAATAAATAAGCATAAGATGATATACAGGTATAATTAAAAAAACACAGTATTGTAGAAAAAATAACTTTCAGTAAACCATGATTATGGTTTACAGAGAGTGAAAATCCAAACTTCAGTGTCTCAGAAAGTTGGATAAATTAAATAAAAAGGTATGTTTTTAATTTGTATACATTAAATACTTGGTTGTAGCTCCTTTTGCATGAATTACTGCATCAATGCACTGTGATCACTGAGGTGATGGTCACTGGGCCAGCCGGCAGTGGGGACCAGTGGAAAATTAAATCATCATCTCCATAATCCTCGTCAGTAGAAGGAGCATAAAATAGTTTAGGTTGGATGGCTGTGAACTTCAGAAAACCCAGTAGACCAAAACTAGTAGAGGACGTGGCATCCCATGTCATCACTGACCGTGGAAACTTCACACTGGACTTTAAGCGACGTGGATTCTGTGCCTCTGCACGCTTCCTCCAGACTTTGGACCCTCATTTCCAAATTAAATGTAGAAATTACACTTATCTGAAAAGAGAACAACGGAGCAACAGTCCAGTTCCTTTTCTCCGTGGGCTAGGAAGGACTCTTCTAGCCCATGTGTAGGATTCATCTATGTGACGCAGCTCTTGAGCCACTGACTCCAGCCTCAGTCCACTCCTTGTGAAGCTCCCCCAAACTCTTGGAAGGATTTAGCATGACAACCAGCAAAATCCTACACCGTTTCCTACCACACTTTTTCCTTCCACTCAACTTTCATCAAATAATGCTTGGATGCAGCCTTCAGTGAACAACCAGCTTCATTAGCAAAGACTTTTTGTGGCTTCCCCTCCTCGTGGAGTTTGCCGGCGGTGACTGTCTCCTGGTCATCCTTAGCCTACTGATCCAGACTGAGACACCATTTAGAGGCTCAGACTCACCATTTTGAGTTAATCAGCTGATTAGGGTTTTCTAATATTTAACTTTTCCAAGATATTCAAATTTTCTGAGACACTGAATCTTGTTTTTTTCATCCTCTGAAGTGTATTTGCTAATTTGTTCACTTTGCTGCTGTTACTCCTCAGTTTTTCCACTGAGGGATATCAAAACGTGTATCTATTCAATATAGTAATGAACATCTGCTCACCTTGATTTCATTACCCTGTCACTCTGTTTACAGGAGAGATCTCTGATGGCATCGCCGGTTTAATTAGGCAAACAAGATTTTCCGTGTCCAAAATCAACTCAGCGTCCACCATCGCTGGAGCTACTCCTTTGTTCTTTCATAATTTCTGGTTCTGCAGCCCTGCTGTGTGAAATGTATTGTTTAAGCATATTTTGTGTTTTAATAATCTGTGGAGTAGCTTTTGGTGGCTTGTGGTTTTGCTGAAACTAATTGCGTATGTGTCAGGTGTCAGTCAGACTCAGCGTGGAGGCTGGATTAGTCAGACGGAGGCGTCTGCTGGTTCTAATCTTCAGGTTCCACAGCGAGTGAAGGAGGGTCATCAGCGTTCCTCTGTGTGTCTATGCAACTCATTTCAGGATAAATGGAAGAAATTCAGATATACTTCAGGTCTTAAAAGATATTTGGGCTTTCAAGTTTATTTAACTTGGGAACTAGGAACACTTAAAGAGCTAACTCATCTGTTTTTACTGTAGTTTTAGTGAATGATTAATTAATTCAGATCAAACTGAAGAATTGATTTAAAATGATTTACTAAAACTTAACTGATGCTGAATTATTGACAGATATGTTTTTACTCATTAAAGGGAGGATGTCATAAATAGATAAAACATTATGATATAAAACGCTATAAAAGTTTGTTTCCCATTTTCAGAACAAACTTTCTCACTTTTTTGCTGATTTAGATTTCAGTCAATGATCAGATAATAATAAAGAAGTGGATGATTAAGAAGTGCATCCAAAAATTACAAATGCATGTAACAAATTTTCAAAAAATGTGTGCAGTGTAAATACTTCAATAAAAATATAGCAATGAGTGATTTATCAGTGATGGTTTTCTCCCGTTCTGCTATCCTACAGCTGATGCATAAACATCCACAGCAAAAATAGGTAACATTCATTCTAAAGTGTGTTTATCACTCCCTAAAAACAGCAAACAGACCATCGTCTTCAAAGCGGACAGGTACAGAACTTATATTTATTTGCGAGTTGAAGCTTTTAACAATCATCGGTTGTATTTCTTGCAGTTCCATAAGAATTAATTGAATATTTATTTATTAAAAGTAAACCTTTGTTTACTGTTTTTCATAATCCTAAAAGACATTTGATACCTTACTGTGGAGTTCATTAAAATATAAATAATTTGTTTTCTATTTTTGTTGCCATTTTCTCACAGTTTTCCCTCCGGCACTCTTTTTATTTTCTTCTAACAGTGCTGAAGTGAGCATTTTAGCTTAATATGAGACTCTGAATAATAAAACCCCTCGGGTTTCCCTCTGTGGACCTAGTTCACCATCCGGCTCTGAATGTGATTTTAAAATGCACTCTTGACAAACTGATCTTTGTCCAAAGTCATCAAAATAAAAAAAAAATTATAATAGTTAGGGTTCAATTTATTTGTTGCAGTTCCATTTAATTATTTTGCTGTGAAAAAAATAGCGGGGAGGAGACCCCTACAGAGGCTTCCAATTTGATGCTGTTTTCTTTGTTTACTCCCCATCTGGGCAGAAGAACTATCAGATCAATAATAAATCACCTGTAGTTGCTTTAAACACAGAGCTCCCTGAAGTTTATCCTCTCGGTGACTGGATGAAAGCTCTAAAAGCAGATTCCCTCATCTCAGCTGACTTCAACATGTCAGAAACTCTTTGCGTTTTAATAATGAAGAAGCCATCTGCTGATGCTGTCTGTGTAAAACCTTTATCAAGTCTATTTGTTACAAGGCAATTAAAGCAGACTTTGTTCAGTGTTTAAGCCAAATATTTAGAGTTTATTAGCTCGAGGAAAGCATAAAATATTTTTCATGAGCCCAGAAACACAGCTTCAATAAAAATGGAAAGATGCATAACCACACTTTATTAGCATGTCGCTGCAGAGCGTCGGTACAGTAAAGAACATGGAGGCTGTTTCGGGCCTCCCAGTGCAGGAGGACAGTGAGGGAGAGGCCACCAGCTTGTGCCCCTGAGAGAAATGACAAATCATTAGCTGGTCCAGGAGTAAATGGGAGCCACGCTCCTCCAAGGCCCACATTTCCATTTCAATTTTCTGCTCAACAGAGTTGATGTATGTGGCGAATCAAACGGCAAGACCAGTCTCCACCTCGGCCGGCTGTAGCCTCCTGATATTCACCGGTGAGAGTATGTATGTGACCTTGTGTGTGTGGCTGTGAGTGTTTTCTGTAGTGATAACACCAGCAGACTGAATACAAAGCAAACATAGAGTCTCTGTGTAAAATGGTGTTAACAAAAGGAAAAAGGAAGTCAGCATGTCCCATGAGGGGGGGGATCATGTGGCTTGATGCAAGATACCTTTAACTGTGTACAGACCATGATACACCATTAAATGAAAAACAGCACGCTGATTCTGCATAGACAACCCTGCTATACTACAAACTTGGGCTTGTTAGGTAACTGAAAATTTCATGGAGAGTTGTGACAGCACTGCCAGCACCGTGAGCTTCACTCGGCTGATGTAAGAAACTGTTGAAATGTTTAATAAAACAGGAACATACATAGATAATAAGAGTAAAAAAAAAAAAAGTTTGAACACAGATGGATGCTGCCAAAGCAAAATGACATAATGAGCTGCAGTGGGACCACAGCAACATCAGACAAATTGATAAAACAGCATTTTAAGACACCTGAAAATAAATAATTTCATTTCTGCAGAACCAGTCGTAGTCATTAGAAATTAGGTTTACGGCTGCAGGGAGCATTTTGCTTTATAGCTCACAATCTGATTACACATCAATCATAAATAACATGTAAACTAGTCAGACTCCTAAATCTTCACTTTTAATAATGTTCAAATTATTTCCATTCATTCCACTAATATACTAACAAATGTTAACGCACATTGCAGTCATATTTAACTCAGTAGGCAATGCTAATTGGTAGGAGGTTAGCGATCAAATGGAGCCTAGCTGTCTGTTTTAAATCAATTAATCTGTAGCAATGACTCAGCAAGCATGTGGTGACAGTGGAAAGAAACAACTCAGTCTTAACCTGAAGAAACCTCCTCTTTCTATGAAAAATAAAATAAAATATAGATTCACTGCCAATGACACCATCAGTTACAGTAATGAGTATGTTTAAAAAAAAAAGATAGAATCACAATAGCAGTGACCCAACTGTGTTTTTATTGGATTACAGAAAGTTATTTTTTCCCCTAATGGCAGCAATTGTTGATTCTTCCCAGGAAAGGGGCTGAACAGAAACGGATGGGAATGGGTGTTCTTTCTATTGGAAGGTGAAACAAAGACAATAAACAAAGGTGGTAACAAAAGCTACATCCATGGCATAGTCCAGAAACAAAACACAGAAGTGCTTGGTTAACCACAGGAGAGCTTTCCATGAAAAAGAAGAAAAAAAAGTATAGAAAGCTGTTGGCAACAATAAATCCATCAACTTCTTGGTAAAAAAAAAAAAAAGAAACCAAAAATTAACCTAACGACTCTGGAAAGAGACATGACAACAAAATCACCTGACCAGGAGTACTTTCTATAAATAGAAAATACAAAAATCTGCCTTAATTTTGTCTAAGATTGGCTCAAGGACTAAACAGGTACCGGAGGAAGCCACGGTATTCCTTCTCCACCTGGTGACACTCTCCAGCATGTCCTGGGCGATCCTAAGGCGTTTCCAGGGCAGAATCAATAACTTCTCAGTGGGAAGTTAAAAGATAAATCTCCAAAGGGAAACCCCGACAGGGCACGCAGAAAACCTTCTCTACTGACTTCTTTGAGGTGGAGAGGAAGTGGCTGCACCCTGAGATCCCTGTGGACGATGGAGTTCTTCAACCTTTCTGTAAAACTGAGCCCAACCAAACTACTGAAGGCTCTTCTGGTTATGATCCAGATGTGCTAAATAATAGTGTTACCACAGACCACCACTGACCACGTTTTTCAGGCTGAGAACTGTTGCCTCAGACTCAGAGGAGCAGACACATATCATGGCTGCTTCAGGCTTGATTCAAACATCCTAAATGACTTAAAAGTCCAATATAGTGATGTTTCATTTATATTCTCAGTCACCCTCTTTAGATGTTCCGCTTGTCTGCTTTAGGAATGTAGAAAATTAAGGAATGGTTATGATAAAATTGTCAAAACTGGAGGATTTAAAATATATATATATATATATTTTTTAAAGGAAGTATTCACTGCAGGTGTCAGAAATAATAAAAATGGTTTAGTGTATTTTAAACAGGCAAGTAAAACATGGTATTCGTGGATTAGTCTCTACTTTGCCCCAAAAAAGTGCCGTGGGAGTGGATCATGTGACTTGAGTTAATACCAAACTTTTTATCACCCAAAATCTGATATTTAAAAAAAAAAAAATCACCTGACATGAAGAAACTCTGCCGTCAAAAAGTAGGCTTCGCATCAGTGTGGTCGTTTGGTAATTGCTAAACCATCTCTGTGGCACAGTGATAGTTTGCAATTTACTCAGAGGTAATCCCGAGCGTGGCTGCGCGCGAGAGGGGAGCAGATAGGCTAAGTACGGAGGAGAAAAGTGTCAAGAGGAGACGCAGATTGAGTTTATCTGTGAGCTCAGGCCTTCCTTTGTCAGAACAGCTCCTTTACTGATGAAGGCTCTTTGAACCTGACAGAATAATTAAAATCAAAGAGAAAAAAAAAGCTGACATTTGCAATTTGACCTGTCTGACTTACAAGGCAAAATTGGCACCGTTTTCCTGCAGATTGCATTATAATAGCATTCTGCCCCCGTGTGAGAGTGTGTGTGAGGGAAACCTGTATTAAAGCACGGGTTTAGGTGTGCATGTGTGAACTGTACATATTGGCTCTATGCAGTGTGTATTCAAGAGTGAGTGGGAAGGAATAAAAGAGTAAGTTTATGGCATATTACCCAGTCATTTCTTCATTAAGGAGCTGTTTTCCAGTAAGCGGGCGCTATTTGAATAGCTAAATTGTCGGAGCCGTGTGCAAACAAGAACTAATAGCCCAGTGTCCTTGTCACTGGCAAAGTCAAACTAGAGATCTCTAAACTTAGGCGAGTGTCTGTGTGTGTTTGACAGCCTGGTCTGTGAGAATATGTCCGTGGATTTGAAGGTCCTTGCCTTAAAATCCATATTCACATGTGCGGTAGAGCATCTAGAGGTAAACTTCCAACAACAGCACATTTATTGAAAACAAAGTCTGGCCTTAAAATGCAAATATTTTAGAACCATCAAACCAATAAATATCAAAAGCATGTAACCCAATAAAATCCATATTAGCCTCTCCATTGTTTTCAAAGCTGAAAAGTAATTTTAAAGGCACCTTTTGGTAACAAAAAAGCAATTGTACCTCTTGTAATTTGTATACTCAGAGTTTCATGTACTAATACCTAGGAAATGGGCTGTTTACATGAAGATGCAATGGATGCATTGCCAGTTTTTTATAATACAGAAAGAAGGATGGCAATGAAGAAAAGCTTCTGGAAGCAACGATCCCAAAGCAGAGATCTTTATTGGTGTTGGAGAGGCTGTCAGTGGGGTTTACTGAAGATTCAGAGCAGGTAAACAGGTAGACGCACTCATAGAGGTTTGCAAGGACTTCGTATGGCTCCATACTCCGCACACACTTGCATTTAATCCACCATGCTAATGTTTGCTACCTGCCTAACAAGATGGACAAAGTGCTTCTCGTGTTGCTTCTCCAGTTGGACTTTTTATAAACTGTAAACCCATTTATTCACAGAAGCTCTCTATGTGTTTTGAAAAGCAAGTTGCTGAGCTGAAAACAGACCAGACTCTCTAGTCATTGGTCTTTGGGATTGTAATTGTGCAAACAACACCAGCATATTAGGCCTCCAACCAGGGATAAAAACGCACTGGATGACTGTTAGAGAGCTTTGAAATATGCACATTTCAAAGCCAAAGATTAAAAACTTTCAAGCCTTTGGTTTGGACTGATCGGAAGTGGTAGGGCAGTTTCAGCGGATGCAACAGATCTGCTTTGCCTGCAAAGATTGGGCTGCCTTTGAATTTTCATCCACTAACGACCTGAATAGTTTTACTGACGGCGTGACATCATACATCAGCTTTTGTAAGGACATGTGGGTGCAGACCAAGGCTTTTGGCATATACAGCAACAATAAAACTGTATTTCACTTCACCTCTGAGGAAGCTGTATAGAAAAGAGAAGGAGGCTTGCGGGAGTGCGAACCATGCCCTGTATAGGCAGACCAGGAACAAACCGACCAGAGTTCAGTTTAGGACAGCTAAGAGAAACTGCAGTGAGAAGCTAGAAAAACAAATTTAGCAGATGATCCAACATCAGTTTGGAATGGATCAGATCAATACATGCATTAAGAACCAGCAAGGCCTTCTCTGCTGGCCTAAAAGTGATCTGATTCACACACTGTTGATTTCATTTTGTCCATGAATACTTTATTAAATACTAAATAACTTCAAATGGTCTGCTTCCTGTCATAACTTGTCTTCCAGTTGCAGCTTCCAGAAATGTAGTTTCATATCAAAGCATTTGACCAATTACATTTCAGGCATCATTTGTGGCCAGGGCCAAAGAAATGTGCCTGGAGGCCGTCACAGTCAGTTCTGCAGGCCTTGTAGCATAAATGAAGTTTCGATCAAGCTGTTGCTTTAACCAGTCAGATTATGAGTTGGCGAAACCAAGACCTTCCAGCAGGCATAGGGTCCTGTCACAGTACTGGATCGTCTGAGAGAGAATTAGCCAGAGCTAGCAAACTGCATCTGCAAACCGTTGGGCTGATTTTATTGCTGTTTTGCCAACTCACAATGACTGAAGGAGGAGAAGAAATGGATTTGGTTGAAGATTTATTGTCAAAGTCCTTGAGGAAGGACTTTTCTTGAAAAGTTGGACATTTTTTAGAAAGGAATCTATGAAGCTAGCAAGTCCATCATAACCAGTAAAATGGTTTGTCGTCTACTTTCATTCCACTGTGAGTGGTACCTCTAGCTGACAGGCTCCAGGAACTCTGTGAATTATATGGTTTGACAGGGCTTGTTATTTGCCACTGATTGACATGTGGACTTGTATAACCAGGGTGGTAACAACACACCAAAACACTGTCGGACACTTGGAAGCAACGGTGCTTTTCAAAACTTTTGGGAAAACAAGATCAGATCTACAGCAGAGCAAGCAGGTGAACGGGGAAAATAAGCTCCACAATGAAAAAGTGATGATAAATAGGGAAATCTTAGAAAGATTGGTATTCTGTGTAGTGTTTTTGGGCTAACAGGAACTTTCATGATGAAAGAGCTGGATCCAAAAGCAGAGGAAACTATGTGGAGCTTCTTTCTGTCATTGTTGAGAGCAATGCGGGTTTTACATTTCTACCACCAGTCACCTACATTACCTCCATTAATGACTTATTTGGTGCAATGCTGTCCAAAATACACACGTTTCAGCTGCAATATTATTTTTCCCCTGTGTCTGAGCCAAGTGAATTAGTGCCTTAGGATTTACAGGGCCTTACAGCTGTCGTAATAATCAATATTTCAATGTCATCGTTATAGAAAATTAACTATTCAAAGATATTCCTTTGCATCAAAATCATAATAAACTGAGACATTTGCATTTGCCCAAATTGTCGCACTTGGATGCAATGACAGAGGCACTCAGGAAAACGTTAATCAGTTGACAGCTCAGTGCGGCAACAAAACAAGCCATTGCACCGCTCTCCGTTACTTATCTGTTAGTTGCAAAGCTATTGGAGGCTAATGTGGCTAATAATAACACAGCTAAATGGTGGAGCCAGACCGAAGCTGACAATGATGGCAGAAAAAAGTAAGCAACGAGTTGATCACCAAAGATATTCTGCTAAATGTCCCAGAGAGGCAGACATTTCACAGAGCTGCTGCTGAACACATTTGCATGGACCAGATCCATGTTTACACTGTAAAAAAAATGCGTTTTTGTGAGCACCAGATCCATGTTGATTTTTAAACATAATTTATTTATTATAGAATAACCCTTAATTTGTCTCTCAGAAGTAACATTTAATTGTATCAATATCAAATTGACAGGCAAAGGGAGGCACACTAAAGATAAGCAATTGTAATAAAATAAGACAACTGCACGACTGATTCCAAGGTGCGTACTTAGATAAAGGATACTAATGCATACTAAGTCATCTTGTCTACTGTTTTGCCAAACAGGGAAGTGACGCTTTTGAATTGCGTATTTATTTTAAACAGTGGCTGAAATGTACCCTACTTGTGGATTTTTGACCTAAGTAAGGAAGTTTAAATGTTGTCATGTTGAATAAATCATGTTTTTTTTCTTTTAACTAGAAAGCCCCCGGTGCCTTCAAAACTTTCTGTCACAGTATCAAAAATACCATTGAGTATTTTTCTCAGTATTGGCATCAAGTCTGAAACTTTAGTATCGAGACGACCCTATGAGGCATGGAGGGCAGCTGGAGTCACGGCCCTCGCTGTGCTGAACCACTCCTGGTGGTACCAGAAACACTGCACTGTGCAGCTATCACGTCAAATACTTCACATGAAGCATCTTGGCCTCCATCCATGTTTTTCTCACTTGAATAACAATTCTTTAAACAGTGCCAAGTAAATGAGGTATTATTCATTTTCCCCAAGTGGTATGACAGCTTTGGGAAGTGAAGGAGAAGATTTTGGAGGCATCATTTCTCTCCCAGAACACTGAAACAACAGTGCGGAGAACACGGGGAGGGAATTGTCAGACCTGAGATGCCGGAGCAGAAAACACATTTGTTATGAATCCAGCAGAGCAGGGATACGAAACCTATTGGAAAGAAACAGAGGGAGGCAGCGTTTAAAAAAATCTCTACAGGTCCATCTGGAGATTTTTTAAACAGCATGAAGGAAAAAGCAACTCCTTGGTGTGTTGTTTTAGGATGTTAGAAATTTGTGTTGTTTTACTTTTCTGAGGAATTCAGAAGTAGAGAGAGAGAGAGAGAGAATATGCGTTCTGCAGCACACTGATCAGTAATACGTTTGTTCAAAACAGATTATCTGGTCGGTTTCAACTTCTTTCAGAAGGATTACGGCCTTTTTAAGGGAATAAAATTAAACGCAGCTCATAAATTAGGCTACAAATGAGCAAAAAATAAAATAAATAAATAAAAATCAATCAATTAAATAAAATAAATAGCTCTTTGTAGCTACCCAACACATACCCCATATACGATTCTGTATTTAGAAATATTCACATCACTGGAAAAGACAGGGGTTTCATTGGTAAGCAATGGACATAACCTAATATAACTATCATAGTATAATAATCACACATTCTACTGATCATATTCTAAATGATTAAAAATTTGGGACATCTTCTCCCTTTTTACTAATATTACTGCATTCCTGAGGTGTTTGAGTTATCCACCAGTTTCTGACATCAGTCTGTGGAAAGTTTTCAACATTCCTCAATGCAGAATGTTCTTGCAGTCATTTCTGGGGTTGTTACCATGTGGAGCCTGTAAGTCTTACAGGCTTCATGAAGCATTTTGACTGGTCAAGAAAAATCAAGCAGCTTTAAAATTGTAATGTAGCTAGTTCACCTGCACTAAGATTGTAACTATTAAAATAAAAAAATAATAAATATATCCTCCCTCTGAGTTGTGTTGGAGTCGTTCTGTTGAATGAATCAGATCTCTTTAAACAGAGTCTAGCAGCTATGTCACACTGCCACCTAGTGTTGAACAATGCCACTATCCGTAATTTCAAAATGTTTTTAATCCCTCCAGTTTTTGTCCAATGGTGAGCAATTATTTCACTGTTTTCACCAAAAGGAAAATTAAGATGTTTTCTTAAACTTTAGTAACACTGAGAATAAATATTTTACTGTGATGCTGTTTCAGTTTTAGTTTGACTCAGAACGTCTCCCAGGAAGAGTCCTGAAAACTTTAAAGTTGGTGGCCTTCTGTTAACAGTCCTTGAGGGGAAAAAACATTTTACAGATTTTAATGTGCTACAGTGAAACAGAAGAAACTTAAAACGTTAACTTTAAATCAAAAGTTAATTTATTTAGCTGTGCTTGGTGACACGACAACACAGGGTAAAGTCTGCCTCATTTGAAGTTGGTCTTCTACCTTTTTCTGAGGTATTCAGCAGCAATTTCTTTACATGAACAAATGCTGCTGCACACCAGTGACCAAAATATTACAAACACATGAATAAATTAACACTTTATTTCATTGTTGGTTTCACTGAGCTCTGAAGGTTCCGTGTAACCTTTCAGTTTTGGTCACCCTGCAGGAACGTCCACCCGGTCAGAGTTCAGAGTGCAGCAGGAGTTTGGCTTTCTTCATGTTCGCAGCCACTGCCAAAGAAGTGAAGACAGGAACAGAGATATCAGGGCTCAAATACTTTGCTGCCAGCAGGGCAGTTCATTAATACAAGCTGCAGGTAAATCTGCTCTGCACCAGCTGGTAATAACCCGCCGTTACTGAAGACTGCAGACTTGTCAACAGGTTTTAGACATGGAGGTTCAGTTTGTTAAGACACTGTCAACAAACAGCTAACTCTCAGTTTGAGTACGAAATAGTTATCTTACTATTGCTAAACAGCAATAAACTGTTGCATCACTTTATATTCCTTTTTAACAAAGTCTGGAAACAAGTTTGCAAGTTTAACACTCATTTGAAACAGGTCTGGAGTCAATCATATCCAGTTAGTTTCATTTAAAGTTACTGCAAAGGTACAGCTAGATCCTAAATGTGGGCTCCTTTGGACAATAAAAAAAAAAACCCAAACCATGATGTTTAAACATTTTCCTGCATAAAAACAAAAAAATGTGTGCTCTGTGTGTTGCTTGAATAATCTCAGAAGAGTTTCTGTAATTATTACTTTTTATGGATGCCCCTTTGCACTTTTCAAGCTTTTTTCCACCCTACCAAGCTCTGTCTGAGTGAGGGATAGCTGGCTGAAATTTGTGGAGCTTTGTCTGTGTGCAGAAAAAAAGAGCAAACAGTCTCTAAAGCGAGAGTTAACAGTTACTCACGGTGCTTCATGTCATCTGGGGTGTAGGCGTAGCGGCGCTCGCTGTATTTCCCCACAATCTCTGCACGCACAGTCAGGGCTGGATCTGCAGAGCGGCACACATGATTAGCGAGAGAAGTTTGATTTATCTTAGCAAGGGTTTTATTTTGTTAATCAGTTCGTGATTCTGTGACAGGCATGATTATACAGATAATATAAAACATGTTTTCTTGTTCTTGTACATGTACATCATTATTATTTAGTTTAACCCGTAAAGCTACCCTCTGAATTATTTTATATTATATGCATACAACTGTAAAGAAATTAGGGGGCAATATCAAAGCCTTGCTAGTTTTTTTTTTTTTTTGATACATGGATATTTATTATAATTTTATTATACCCTTAGTAATATAAGTAAACAATAAAATAAAGACCCTTTAAAATTGAATAATTCAAAATTAGGACAACACATTTTTTACAACGTAAAATGGCTAAAATCCCCCACATGTATCACATCAGGTGCGAATGATTTAAACCTCATCACTCAGCATTTTGAAGAAGGATTGCCCCATTTAAACCCCTGACATTTAGTCTGGTGTGCTCTTGACTGGTGAAGTGAGAGTGAACATCTTGGTGAGATCAAAAGTCCTGTCTGAGGACTTTTTTTGATCCTGTCTGAGGACGTTTTTTTAAGAAAAAAAACATTGTAGAAACGTGTCTAGTAAGGAATTTAAATATGTCTTAAGAGAGTTGGAAATCCTCCGTCCCTTTGTTTAGAAAATATTCTAAAAGAGAAGGACATTCAATATAACTAGAGTCATGCCAAGGACTGAGTGTCCAAACATGTTTACCCCAAGAGCAGGCTGCAAGATGCTGAAAGAAGTCTCCAAAAAACAGAAAATGTCCCCATGGGCCCTACAGCAGTCTCCTGCTACTGATATATAAGAATCAGCAAGAGAATGCAAAAGTTTAGCTAAGGAGATTGGAAAGAGGAAACCACTGCTCACTAAAAAGACCTGACTGAAGTGTGTCAGAGAGAATGTAGATCAGAAGGGAAGGACTTCTAAAATACGGTTCTTTGGACAGATACGTCTGAAATTGAATTGTTTTGACACCAGACACATTTTGCAAACATTAAATACAGCATTCCACAATAAAACTAAAAACATAACAGCAGTGAAGCATGGAGGTGGACGTGTCATGGTTTGGAGATGCTGCGGCAGGACCTGGCCAGCTCACCATCATTGACTCCACCATGAACCCTTCTGTGTATCAGAGGTTTCTTGTGGGAGCATCTGTTAAAAAATGGAAACAGAAGCAGAACTGGACTCTACAACGTACAAAGACCCAAACCGTTTCGATTTAGGCCCAAACAACATTGTCGGAGTTATCCACAAAACCAGTTTCCGCGTGTGTGATAGCAGCGTGTGTGAAGGCAGACATGTTCAGCATAGATAGCAGAAGAAAAAGTGCTGCCTTTAAACCCAAATCTGCTACAGGGATTTCTATGCAGGAAAAGGTGTTGCAGGAAAATAAACTCTAAAGACCATTTTCAGAAAGAATGAGATAAAAAACAACAACATGAATAGATTTGCTTTCTTAATGCTTTAACCCCTTTTCAAGCAATTTAAGTTGAGGCAACATTACAACACCATGAAATCCCCACAGTCCCAAATCTTAGAGCAAGGTGTTCCCGGCCTGGACTGTATTTATCAAAAGCATGAAGTGTCTCTGTGCTCTGAAACAAACGTCATAATCAGTGGGAGGATTCCTGCAGTCCCTCTGTGTTGTAGTGGGCTGAGTCTGTATCTTTAAAACAGGGCGGAGGTGTAATGACTTTCTATGGAGACGAGGATCACTGCTTTTTATGAATCCAACATTGAGGCTGTTGAACATATTTCCAAATAACATAACAAAAGAAGGAAGGGAACCATTCCCCCAGAGAAATATCATAACAGCATAAACATAACATAAGATAGATGAAATGAATTCTTCTCATTCTCATCAGGACCATTTCTGCACTCTGTCCTATGATTGGGCTTAAATGCTGTTACTTCCCAGTTCATGCCGGCTCCGGTTACACCCAATTAGCCATAATAAAAATTCACAACTGCATATCTGAGTCGCCCAGAGCTGTAATTAACATCACTGGGTTATATTATAATAATAATTGATGAAAGTATTTACCAACAAAGAGGATTCGGGGAACATAATAGCCATCAGGTGCCAGGTTCTTGTCCCCGGTTTCCTCCTGTGGAAGAACGATTATCACAACAATTTTAATAGCTGGCTATGATAATCATGCATGATTTACATGGGACAAAATAGACTATGAATACATTCCACTCACGTACCTGAATAATGCAGAAGCATTCACTGTACACTAATAAAATTTAATGTTTATTCAATAACCATATTTGTATAAACTATCTGAGCTTCAGTATTTTTACAAGGCACCGTTTCTCCTTAGAGTTTGTAAATTAGATGTAATTACCACCACGTTGAGCATGATGAAGTCCTCTTTGGGCCATTTTCTGGATGGATTTGTCGGCAACAATGCCTCCTTCAGAGCTGTTGAAATAATTTGGCACATCAGAAGTTGTCAATAATAATAATAATAATAATAATAATAATAATAATAATAATAATAATAATAATAATAATAATAATAATACCAATAACAAACTTTATATTTTCTTTCTCAACACAGCAGCCTTATTTCTCTGAATAACTGAGAAAAATCCAATATTTAGGCTACTTTATGTGCATTTATTCACTGAAAGGAAAATCCCATTAAAAGCTTTTAACTAAATTACTGCTGCAGCACTTTGTTAGCATCAGTCTTGTTAATAAAACATTTTTATTATTTATACTTTGATACAATTAGTTAATTAGAGTGTATGTGAACTTAACGTTAGTAATCCATGTCTTCCTTATTTTCTGTGACTTAACATTATCTAACTAAAAAGTCTGTTGCTCTTAGCCACCGCAAGCCTGCTAAAACAACAACCAAAGTTCACTTTGCCGTTATACACGGTGAGCAGGGATGGTGAGGAAAGGTGTGGCATCTCGGGGACACCCAGTCTGTATAGTAACCATCAGTTATTTGGGGAAGTATACCAGATAAAAGCCTTTTCTGTCCTACTATCACAAAGGTAAAGATGCAGACAAACACTTCAGATATGGGTTTGACATGACCCAAATAATTAGTTGTTTTTTTTTATCATAAAAACCCCATCCCATGAATAAATGTACACAAATTAATAACGTTTCTTCATCCCTCGGAGTCAGATCTGGCTACTGCAACACACGACTGAATATAAGGCCTTCAGACCTCTTTACCAGGGATGCCAGCGAGTGTGTCGTTCAGAGAAGAAAACTAAGAGGCAGCCTCTGCTCTGTGAATGAGACGTCCTCTCAGCTTGCCTCCAGAAAAACCAGCTGAGTGATTTATAAGTAGAGATCCAACCTACTTCATTACCTGCGCTGCAGGTATTCAGGGATACACGCACTGAACTCCCAGTGAAGTCAAAGCGACCGCGAGAACAACAGAGGCCGCACACATCCACATCTAGACGTGTAATATTTTTTTTTTAATTGAAGAAAAAAAAAAAAAACAGAAGGTGCAGCGGTACCTTCACTGTGTGGGCAGTTGTCTAGATGATGAATGACCATCAGCGGTTTCTGACTGGGAGAGTAAAACCAGAGTGAATCAATTCAGTAGTTCTTCAGCACAGTAGCACATTAATGTGTAAATGCGATAAAATGTACTGAAAATGAGCTGCAATGCCAAATTTTAATTGATTAATGATAAAGAAAGCCAACTGTTTGTTTACCTGTGTGTGATAAAAAACAAAGCTAGCATGCATGAGAAGATAACTAATCTTATCAGAGAAAAAAAATAAAATCTGAAACCAGAGTCTTACCTCTTGGCCCATTCTGACAGGGCCTCCTCATAACTTTTGGCCCATTTAATATTTTTCCCCCATCCTGAAGAGAAAAAACATCAAAATACTGGAAACTCAGTGACATCGCAAAAGGTTTTACAAAATCTTCCTTCCCACCAAAACCTTCAGACGTTATTTTTTGCTTTGTGATAATATAAAAACTGCTGTGAATATTTTTTTTTCAGGTAACGTTTGCAGGATAAACTTCAAGATTAAGCCTCACCCACCTCTCGACAGGGGCTGAGTCTTGGTCTTCCCTTTCTTCTTCTGGTCTCAGCAGAGGCACAAGACGCTGATGAACAAAGCAAGCACGAACCAGCGAAGCATGGCTCCCCGACCTCAACAGAACCAACAGCTAATGGTCGGCCGTTTAATACAAATCTCAGTGAAATGCAGACTTCAAAGACAGAAAAA
>NC_046367.1:38858690-38925976 GCF_011125445.2 Fundulus heteroclitus
AAAAGCTAATAAGGGCATTTCTTTGTTTTAGTACATCAGAAAGATCAATTTATATATCAGGGTTTCAGGTACCGTTTCCTTGGTAAACCTTTGCGGATTTAAAGACGTCTTTCGACTGTACCGCCCAGAACAAACTTTCCCAGGGCTTAATTATCCGGAAACTTTTATTTTACCTGGCCATCAGGGTAGTGTTTCCGCTGGAGGGTCCAAAACAAGCCTGTTTACATAAACTACATGGGCCGACAGAGGCAGGAGTGCTGCTGCTTCAGGTTTCAGTGATGAACAGCGGAGACAGAACCGAACTAAAACTGGTTAAATCGGATCAACGTGGCGTTAACGGATCGTTTCAGGGGCACTTGTGATTTAAAGGTCAAGGAAAGTAATTCCCAAACTGCGCAGAACATGACAATCCTGACTTTCAAGCATGTGTAAGGAAGAGAAGGAGTTCAAATCCCAAAATAAACACCTGAAGCCGATTCTGTAGAGCTGATTAAGACATGCCATGAATCCAAGAAGTTCAACATCCCAAGATCTTCTTATGTGGATGCTTACATTTCAATTCAATTCAATTCAATTTTATTTATATAGCGCCAAATCATGAAACATGTCATCTCAAGGCACTTTACAAAGTCAAGTTCAATCATATTATACAGATGGGTCAGATTATACAGATTGGTCAAAAATGTCCTATATAAGGAAACCAGTTGATTGCATCAAAGTCCCGACAAGCAGCATTCACTCCTGGGGAACCGTAGAGCCACAGGAAGAGTCATCTGCATTGTACATGGCTTTGCTGCAATCCCTCATACTGAGCAAGCATGAAGCGACAGTGGGAAGAAAAACCACCCATTAACGGGAAAAAAAACCTCCGGCAGAACCGGGCTCAGTATGAACGGTCATCTGCCTCGACCGACTGGGGTTACAGAAGACAGAACAGAGACACAACAAGAGAAACAAAAAAGCACAGAAGCACACATTGATCTAGTAATCTGTTCTACATTAGATGGTAGTAGCGGGTGAGCCGTCTTCTCTGGATGATGTCACAGTTAACAGAACGCCAGACCAGGTGTACCTACTATGAAGAGAAAAGAGAGAGAACAGAAAGTTAAAGCAGAAATGACAACACATAATGCATAATTGAAGAACAGTAGAACTCAATGTAGTGAGAAAATTAGATCCTGATACACTCCAGCAACCCAAGTCCACAGCAGCAAAACTACAAAGGCAGCTGAGAGCAACATGAGTCACTAGTTATAATTTTTGTCAAAAAGAAAAGTTTTAAGCCTAGTCTTAAAGTAGACAGGGTGTCTGCCTCACGGACCAAAACTGGGAGTTGGTTCCACAGGAGAGGAGCCTGATAGCTAAAGGATCTGCCTCCCATTCTACTTTTAGAGACTCTAGGAACCACCAGCAGACCTGCGGTCTGAGAGCGAAGTGCTCTGTTAGGAACATACGGGGTAATCAGAGCTCTGATATATGATGGAGTTTGATTATGAAGGGCTTTATACGTTAGAAGAAGAATTTTAAATTCTATTCTTGATTTAACAGGAAGCCAATGAAGGGAAGCTAAAATGGAGAAATATGATCCCTCTTGTTGATTTTCATCAGAACTCTTGCTGCAGCATTTTGGATCAGCTGAAGGCTTTGAACTGCATTTTGTGGAATTCCTGATAGTAAAGAATTACAATAGTCCAGCCTTGAAGTAACAAATGCATGGACCAGTTTTTCAGCATCACTCCTGGACAGAATGTTTCTAATTCTGGCGATATTCCGGAGGTGAAAAAAGGAAACTCTGGAAACCTGTTTAATATGGGATTTAAATGACATGTCTTGGTCAAAAATAACACCAAGATTTTTTTACTTTATTACCAGAGGCCAGGTTAATGCCACCCAGATTAAGTGATTGGTTAAGAAGTTTATTTTTTGAGGACTCTGGCCCAAAGATTAAAACTTCGGTCTTGTCAGAATTTAGATGCAGGAAATTTAAAGTCATCCAGCTTTTGATGTCATCAAGACATGACTGCAGTCGAAGTAATTGATTGGATTCATCAGGATTTATGGATAAATATAGCTGAGTATCATCAGCATAACAGTGGAAATTAATCCCATGCTGTCTGATAATTTGCCTATCGGAAGCATATATATAGTAAAGAGAATTGGTCCAAGGACTGAACCCTGTGGTACTCCACAGGTGACCCTAGAGTTTGAGGAAGATTTATTATTAACATGAACAAATTGGAATCTGTCTGACAGATAAGATTAAACCAGCCTAATGCTTTCCCCTTAATCCCTACAGTATGTTCAAGTCTTTGTAGGAGAATATTGTGATCAACTGTATCAAACGCAGCACTGAGATCTAACAGGACAAGTATAGACACAAGTCCATTATCTGAGGCCATGAGAATATCATTAGTGACCTTCACCAGAGCTGTTTCAGTGCTATGATGAGCTCTGAAGCCTGACTGAAACTCCTCAAGTAGGTCATTACTTTGTAAATGTTCACAAAGTTGATTAGCAACTACTTTCTCAAGAATTTTAGATAAGAAAAGAAGATTAGATATAGGTCTGTAATTTACTAACTCATCTTGATCAAGAGAAGGTTTCTTAAGTAAAGGTTTAATAACAGCTACTTTGAAAACCTGTGGTACATATCCATTTACTAAGGATAGATTAATCATGTCTAAAATAGTGCCACTGATCAAAGGAATATGTCCTTAAACAACTTGGTTGGGATTGGGTCTAACATACAGGTAGAAGGTTTAGATGAAGCTAAAATTTTAGATAGCTCAGAAGCTCTACTGCTTCTAAACAGTTCAAACACTGCGCAGATTCTAAAGATTCCTCCAATGCTGCCTCACTTACTGAGGACGAGGTAATCATGTTTGGGAGGATGCCATTATTTTATTTTTAATGGCATCAATTTTATTTATGAAGAATCCCATAAATCATTACTACTGAGAGCTAAGGGAATAGATGGATCAACAGAGCTGTGGCTCTGGGTAAGTTTGGCAACTGTACTAAAGAGAAATCTAGGATTATTTTTATTCTCTTCAATTAATGATGAAAAATATGCTGCTCTAACTCTGCGGAGGGTCTTGTTATACAACAATAGACTGTTCTTCCAGATTAAGTAGGATTCCTCTTGGTGTGTAGAGCGCCATTTTCTCTCCAATTTCCTAACATTGTGCTTCAAGGAACGCAGCTCTGAATTAAACCAAGGAGCCAGCTTCCTGTGAATAATCACCTTCTTTTTCAAGGGAGCTACATTGTCTAATGCAGAACGCAATGAGGAAGTCACATTGTTAGCAAAGGTATCGATTTGTGAATGGGAAGAAACAGCAATGCTGCCATCTACAGGGCATTTCTGCAATACTGAGGATATTAAGAAGGGGACAGACTCTTTAAGTTTTGATACAGCATTATCCGATAAAAATCTACTATAATGGAACCCTCTTTTGGGGGTGGAGAATTCAGTTAGATTAAACTCAAATGTTATTAAAAAATGATCAGACAGGACAGGGTTGTGAGGAAATACTGTTAATTCTTCACAATCAATGCCATATGTCAGCACAAGGTCTAAAGTATGGAGCCGAGAGTGCGTCGGTTCATGCACATTTTGAGCAAACCAATTGAATCTAGGATAGTTTTAAAGGCTACACTAAGGTTATCACATTCGTGTCAACATGGATGTTAAAATCACCCACCTATAATAAGCCTTATCAGTATTTAACACCAAATCAGATAAGAATCGACAACTCATCCAAAACTGAGTGTAAGGGGCCTGGTGGACCGATACAAAACAACAAACGAAGAGGTTTATTGCTTGGTGCAGTTTGGATTGAGGGAAACTGAGGGTTAAATGTTCAAAAGAACGTAATTATTAGTTGGCCTGGGACCTAATTAATAAATCAGACTGAAGATAGTTGCCACTCCTCCTCCTCTTCCCACAGATCTGGGAATGTGGAAATTTGAATAACTGGAGGGGGTTGCCTCATTATACTAACGGAGTCCTCTTGTAGCCAGGTTTCTGTGAGACAAACAAATCAATCTGATTATCAGATAATCAATTCATTAACTAACAAAGTCTTTGGAGGGAGAGACCTTATATTTAATAGACCACATTTTATTATTTTATTTTTAGGTTCAAGGTGAACCATATTGATTTTTATTAGGTTTTTATGATTTGTTCCTTTTAGATCAGTTTTTGATCTGTTAAGTTTTGGCCGTGGGAAAGACACCGTCTCAATAGGATAATGGGTGGGTAACAGTACAGAAGCTGCAGAGAGGTGTGTTAAACTACGGCTCTGCTTCCTGGTCTGGACCCTGGGTTGTCAGCATTTAGGAGAACTAATAAATCCGGCCAGATTCCTAGAAAGAAGAGCTGCACCATCCAAAGTAGGATGGATGCCGTCTCTCCGGATCAGACCAGGTTTTCCCCAGAAAGTTCTCCAGTTATCAATGTAGCCCACGTCGTTTTCTGGACACCACCTAGACAACCAGCGGTTGAATGATGACATGCGGCTAAACATGTCATCACTGGTCAAATCAGGCAGGGGACCAGAGAAAATTACAGAGTCCGACATAGTTTTAGCAAACTCACAAACCGAAGCAACACCAACTTTGGTGACCTCTGATCGGCGTGACCGGGTGTCATTACCGCCAGCGTGAATAACAATTTTGCGGTATTTACGCTTATCCTTAGCCAGTAGTTTTAGGTAGGATTCTATGTCGCCTGTTCTGGCCCCTGGTAGGCATTTAACTATGGTCCCTGGTTTCTTTAGTGCCACATTTCTTATTATGGAGCTGCCAATAATTAAGGTCGGCTCCTCGGCGAGATTGTCGCTCAGAGGGGAAAATTTATTAGAAACGCAGATGGGTTGGTGGTGATCTGGGGTCTGTAATCTAGAGCTATGCTTCCTACGAACCGTCACCCAGCCAGCCTGGTTACCAGGCTGCTCGGGTGCTACTGCTTTAGGTTCGCTACGTGAAGTTACTCTATGCGGCTCCGCGCTAGCAAAAGAGCGGCTATCAGCTGGTTTTTCAACAGCACGGAGCCGGGTCTCCAATTCTGACACCCTCGCCTCCAAAGCTACAAAAACACTACATTTATTACATGTACCATCATCACTAAAGGAGGCAGAGGAATAACTGAACATCTGACACAGAGAGACACATTTGTGTTCTTGAAAAGGAAACCTTCCCACAGTCCGACATTCTAGGTCCCCACCGCCCATGTTTGCAAAACTGGTTTTAAAGTAATGATTCTTATTAGTTTTTATGACACATGGAAAGACCAGGGTATTTATTTTCCCTTTTATTGGATATTAGAGCTTTGCTTCCAAAGTTTCAAATGTTTCACACATTTTACCTTTTTTCAACCACCTAAAACCAATCTTGTCTCATCTGGCAAGAGTATGCATTGGAGGATGAAGGAATTGATACCACTTCCACGCTTCCCTGGCCTAAACCCGACAGAACATCTCTGGGACGTCATGTTTGGTTCACCTCAGATCATCCAGCAGCTCAGTGATGCCCTGGTTAGGATACCACCGTACGCCTAAGACATCTCACAAGGAGCCCCAGCATCGTCAGGCATGCATACATACATGCATGTAGGGGCCAATAAAACCGCCAAGGACCATTTTGAGTTGGTGCAATGACATTTCGGCAAATTGGACCAGCCTGTCGCATCAGGTTGCCAGTTTCCCTTTCTCTGTGACTGTGGATTAAGCCCTCTGTGGGTTGATCATTTTCAGCAAACGACATGGCATCATTCTGTTCCCAACGCATTACACTTTCCATATCAGCACGGATATCCAGCATGAGTTTCCCCCAGCTGAGATTAGATGAGTTTTAGAAGTGTTATTTTTTCTTTTTTGGAACAGTGTACAATAAAATTTCACACGTTATGAAAACAGAAATTACATAGCCTTGTTAGTTTTGCAACAAACGTCATTGCTAGGCGAGTTATAGTGTATAAATTACAGAAAAGCAACAGTTTGATTCAGTCTTCTAAAGATACTCTAGCCTTTTCTCACAAAAATAACATTAAAAAAGTCTTCAAATCCCACACAAGCTGCCAGTGGAAGCCACAAGAGTCCACTCCTGGCAGCTGAACCTCTGTGGTGGAGCAGCAGGAGTTTATAAGACTGGCTGGGTGGAGGGTATAATATGTTCACTTAAACAAGTCTGATTTCCCCTGATGATTGACAATGATAAAGAATGCTGGTCTGAAACCATCAAGATCAGTACATTCAGGTCACACACCATCTACGGTGGATCTAACCAGCAAATTGCAGAGATGCAATGATGCTTATAAAAATCTAAGGTTAAATCCCTCTAGGGGCTAGACTGATTTGCAGTCCTGCTCAGCCGGAGCAACAAGTGTAAATGGTTTGAGGTGAGCAGAGACTTTGTACAACCATGTGAAATGATAATTTGAGTAGGGAACAAAAAGTTCTATTTAAAAATCTGAGTTGCTACATTTTAGAGTCCAAACAGATAACTCCACTGCAGGAAAAATGGACACTGGCCTGAGTTAAAGGGCCTATATCATGTAAAAATCAGCTTTTAGCTATATTATGATGCAATTCCTTCATTAAAATCATGCCAAAATTGGTATTTTGCTTGATTCATGCATGTCTTGAGTAATCTTTGTGAATTCTGCTCTATCCTGTAAAACAAGTGGTTAATTACCAATCTATATAGAGCGGTCATTACCCGCCTCCTCCAGGAAACACTTACCTTGACCGCGTCGCCCCTGCCCAGTAAACACACCCCACCAGCTGTGCTGTGGGGCAGAGCGCAACAATTTCTGCTCAAAGTTGAGAAAGTGGGTCTTTTATCAACTCATCTGCACCGTGACAGCAACTGCTCTTTTTGATACAATTAAGAAAGGAATGTAATTAGGATTGCAGTGTCTCTGGTGCAGAAACAGAGTCACACTAAAGGCAAGTGTCTTCCATGTTGGTAAAATAGCACCAGAATAGTAATATTTCAGAATAAATCAATACTCCGTAGTCCCAAAGACATTATACTAGCATATATATGAAAGCTTTGCAAAGCTTTAAAAAAAGCCTGATATACTGTAGAACCTTTAATGTTGCAACAAACAAGGCTTGTGGATTTTATTATAACAATACCATTTACTGAGGACCCAGAAATAGCAAATGTAAAAAATGTTTACTCATTAAAACTCTTTAAATTTATTGCAGCCTGTGAGCAAAATAAGCTAAGAGCCGTTCCTGTAAAAATCTTCTAATGCCATTTCTACTGTGAATGTTTCTTTAGTGACACCTTCAGTTTAGGGGGGCGGCTGCAGTTAATATGGCACAGAAGAAATTCTGGTTTTACCCTGATTAATTCTACTGCTGGACAAAATGGCTTAAAACTGTAATGATAGAACTTAAGTAAATGTTGCAAGTGAATCAACACCACGAACACATTGCTGCTTTGGTCACACTAGAAATAATTTCACAACAACGCAGCAACCATTGAAGTGGAACAATGAAATACCAGAAAAGAAAATTTCAACTACAGAGAGATTCTTACTAGAAAAGGAGTAGGCGCTGGTCCATACAAGAAGAAAATCTAGCAACAGCAAAAGTGATCAGATTTTTAAGAGAGAGCCCTGTTTCTATGTGATCTAATAGCAGACAAATAACAAATCTTCTGCTGGAAACGAGCTAGCTAAAAAGCAAACAGAAAAGTTAAAGTCTGCCAGCCCCTAAACAATAAAACGACGATGCAGGCGTGGGCGGTACAATGGAAGGAAGGGTAGAACAACAGCTCTGAGGATATTGTGAAGTAAATGACTGAAACAAAGTAAGATCCATGCTCTCTTTGCTAAAAACATCTTTGGATCAGGCCTTCAGCGGGACAGGCAGCGTCCGGTGTTGAAGCTGGTTATGATCCTTCTGTAACTGTCCCACAATGGTAAATCTGAGCTAGCATCGTTTCTCTGTAAAAGCACCAAACGATGTTTTGAAAGCCACCTCAGCACAAAGTAAGTCAAGCAACAATCAGGAGCTATGGATAAAACATTTTTAGAACCCCAAAAATGAAGCTTTTCAATTAGATAGTAATGTCACACTCCTTGTATTATTTTCTCAGGACCAGTTTAAATTATATATTCATATACCTGATTTACACAAACTTTTTTTTTCGTAATTTACATTTTAAGTTTGAATGTAAATTACTTTCCTTGACATGCATCCAGCAAGGCATACCATAATGATCCCAGCTGCTCAAAAACGGGAACTGTCATGGGTTTGGTTTGTTTGTGACTGGACCAGTAACACTGGGGTGAAATGAAGCATGACTTATTAAATAAATAAAACAAAAAAAACTTACAGGCGATGACCAGGAGCAACAATAAGGAGAGCAGAGCAGGAGTGGCATAACGGAGGACCTGACCATGAATGTGACTGAACGTACTGAATAAACAGAGGATGAAACAGAAGGGAAGACGGGTGGAGCCATTAGCGCCGCTGAAGAGCGAAACGGTAATTAGGCTGAGTGAGAGAGACATGAGGAGAACAGAACCCAACAGGAAAACATTTCGAATGGAAAGATGGAATAAAATAAACTCTGTGACTAAACTGAGGACAAGCAAGTAGGAAAATAGGGATTTAACAGAAACAAGAACAAACTACTACAATCATAAGAAACAGAAACCTCACTAACCAAAAGGAACTGAAACTACAAATAAACAATACTGAAAATCTGAAAACACAACCAGAAGTGCACCATCCCCAGGAAGCTAAAATGAAACAAAGACCTGGCGATCCTGACAGCCATCTCAGGCATTCCAGCAAACTGTGGCAGGCAGGGGGAGTTTAAATGCTACTGTTTGAAGCCTTGAACCAGGATTAATTCCGGCAAAGGTTCATTCTGCCCTTAGAGATTCCTGCTGCACTGAGCCCTTCCCCACAGAGATTGTGTAACTGCAGTGAACTTTTGATTTTATTTGGTTTATAGCAGCAGAGGGATTACACCCTCAGACCCCCACCTGACCAGGCATCTCTCCTCTCCGCTGGCCCGCGATCAACCCCAACAGCTGATTGAAACCTCCCAGCCAGATGGGAGATGCTGGAATGCAGTGAGTATCGTTATTTTTAATAAAATTTTTTTCAAACTTCACCCAAGGAGGTTTGGCAGGATGAGATGAATTTTTTTATCCAACTTATTTTGTACGAAGACAAAATATGTAAATACATACATTTTAAGCTTCATTTGCATACTATGACTAAGTGAAACAAGATACTACATGCAAAAAAAACCTTCATGGCACTCTGAACATAACATTCTCACTGTCAAACATGGTGGCAGTGCCATAATGTGGAGATGCTTGTTTTCTGCAGCAAACTGTCCAGATTGGATAAGAAGAGTGATGGAGTCTACAACAGAGCAGTTCAGGAAGAAAATGGTTTAGATCAAAGCATTTTCATGTGTTAGAATGGCCAAATCCACTTGACATGACGCCAAATGTAAGATCGCTTGGCCCATGCAGACACGTACCCCAGGCCAATCTATCCCCCGACATAAAAAACGTTGTCATGGTGGTGAAAGTGAAGCTCTCAGCCTTACCAGAGGTATTTTTGCCTGATCTAACAACATTAAGGTAAATCAAGCAAGCTAAAAGTCAGTCTGTTTCCTTGTATTTCCACTTTTGTTTACACTAGTCAACTTAGCATAAGTTGGTGGGTTGATTTTATTCTAAAATTCACCAGAACTTTAGCCTGTCTCTCGCCTGACTTCCTGTTTGGCTCATGAAACTCAGGAGCTTCTTCCCTTCTTGCTCTGTGGCTGATGTGAATGATCTGGTTTTAATTATTTGGGTTCCTTTTGGCGCTCGCACCGTATCTGCACCACATTCAGTGTGAGCCCGGCGTAAGGGCTGTGAATACTTTTACAAGGCACTGTAGAAAAACTATAGCATCCATGGTTTCCTCTACATGCACCTGATCCTGGCGCACCACCACAGCAAAATAAAAGCTTCCACACCACTTCCCTGAGCGCCGTCTCACAGGCACACGGCAGCTGCTTCATCCTGAAATCACTTATGCACCTCATTCACTGTGTGCGCCTCTGATAACTACCTGAATCCACGCTGCTTACATCAAATTTGACCTAAAAGACAACGTATAGAACTTCAAAATGATTTCATAAAGTTCATTCTTAGTTTAGGCCTGTGAAAACAACCCTACTGTTAACATATGTTAACAGAAAGTCAGACAGCCCACCACCACGGTTTAAAACAATCCTAGAGGAAACCCTGCATGGTATCCAAAGCCTTACTCATAACAGGCTGTAAAGGCCACTAAATGTTTTCTAGCTTCAGCATAGCATCGATTCTTGTGGTTTAAACTAGTGACAAGAAAGATGGATTGCAGACTGAACTCAATAAAAAGCAGAAACAAAAAGGCATATAATAATAAAAGTGCCAACTGCAGCATCTTTTTCAATTACAACGGTTAAGAAGAAAAGTGTTCGTAGCAAAAATGTTTCAGTTCTGAGCTTTTCTTCCTGAATAAGTTTTCAGTGCCTCCTAAATCCTTCCAAAGATCCCGGCTCCACAGTTCGATCTGACAACGCAATTACCGGAGAGGATTCTTCTGGAAAACCGTGGAAAGGAAAACAATGATGAAGCAGTAATCTAATTTAACCACTGCAGCTTCCATTGTTCTCTCAGAAAGGCCTCCTGTTGGTCTGAATCAAGTCTAATACATCTCTCCACAGAGGAATATTTGCTGTGCCAAGAATGAATCACAATGATAATATTTATGTCATTCTCCAGCACAGATACGAGAAAGTGATTTTTACAGCTCAAGCTTTTTGAGAGCTGTACAAAAAATAATGTAGTGACTGTGTAGAGTAAAATTAACCAAGCAGTTTCACATTTTATTTTAAATCCTTAAAAAACTTCGCCCTAATGTGCTCCTCCCAGATTCATTTTGCTTTTCACCTCCGCTGCCTTCAATCATCCTTACCTCCGGCTTTTAAAACATTCAAACTAAAACCCCTCAATTAATATCCTGCGTTTGCCTCGTTGGATTGGCCTCTCTGAACGAGGAGCCATCAGCGGGGGCCAGCAGGTGTTAAACTTCCGTTTGAAGATTATGCTATACTTTCCAGACCTTAACAGCTCTGCTTAAATCTGCCACCGCAGGCTTCTGATAACTCCTGCTGTGAATTATTATAGCTGCTGATTCAAACTGCGAGTCGAGAGTGACAGAGGAGAGGGCGGGAAGGTCAAGTGAAGCAGACAAAAAAAATCTGGAACTAAAACCATCTTTTAAAAAAAAAGGAAAAGCTTCAGCTTTTAAGCAGCTGACTGCGAGATTAAGACACATTTCTTTAAAGATTTTTTCTTTTTTTAAATGCAATCTTATCAGGAGATGAAAACATTCTTGATCACCTGATTAAATACATTCAGGATTACTGAATTTTCTCATTCTAAATTGAGACAAAACAGAAACCGTCTTATGAACTTGATGGATCAGTGAGAACAGCAACCACAAGCCATTTCTCACCAGAAAACATCTTAACTACAACATCAGACTGGTTTCCAGGACTATAGCCTCTTCTAGCCACCTATGCTCTTCCTAGGAACCAGGACCTGAGCTGGTCCTCCCTCATAGACCCTGTTCAGAAGAAAGCCTGACAGAAACTGTACTTCCTATTACAAGAAGCACAACCTTCCAAAAAGGAGGTGCCGGTCATCTTCTACACTGCCATCATTTGTCTGTCCTGTGTTCATCCTTCAATGTTGGGTTTGACTAATCCACAATATACAGGACAGGTCTAAACTACAACAGATTATTAGGTCTGCAGAGAGGATCATCATGTTAGATCGTCCCTCCATTCAGGACTTGAACAGGTAAAAAAGTCTGGTTGATGGGTCCGCGAGGTCCATGCGGCTATATTACATCATTTTGACTTCCACGCCTCTCCGTGCGGCCAAAGGTTTCTGCTCCACGCACCTAGGAAAATTTTTAGCCGTGGCGCTATCTAAATACCCTTAATAATAGCTCCTAGCTCCTGTTCCTTGACCTTTCATGGGGTCGACTGTAAAGAGTCAAAACCGGGCCTACAGCCCTCTGAAAATTAACTACAAAGAGCGCGATGACATGCAAATTGAACTGAAACAGGTCCACCCCTTAGTAATGGGGAGTCGTTAAGGTCGTTATTGGCCTGGCCTACAAGAGCGATGTTTTGATCACCCGTATGCAGGTGAGGATTGTGGCGAAAATTGGAAGGAATCAACCCTATAGCTGTATTGTAAGTCTTTGAGAGTTGGAACCTAAATCCTCCTCCTCAGTTTAAGGTTGGTTTCTCTCTCTTAACGTAGATGGCTTCCTTCACATCCCTTTCAAACCATCTGTCTTCTTTGTCCAAAATGTGAACATTATGGTCCTCAAAAGAGTGTTCTTTGTCCTCAAGGTGTAGGTGGACAGCAGAGTCTTGTCCTGAGGAGGTAGCTCTCCTGTGTTGAGCCATGTGTCTGTGGAGAGGTTGTTTGGTCTCTCCAATATAAAGATCAGAACATTGACCTTAATGACTCCCGATTACTAAGGGGGTGAACCTGTTCCAGTTCAATTTGCATGCTATCTAAGGCGTTACAAGGCCTTTGTTGGGCAGTTCTATAAAGCTTGCAACTCCACACTTTCCAGACATTTTGAATTGAGAAAGCTTTCTGGATGGGAAGCAAAATGTCTTCCATCTTCAGAGAGAAGCCTTGTTGTTTTGTGTTTTTACTTTTTTGGAATGACCACGACCTGCATCACTGAGAATCTTCATCAGCACTGCAGATGTATCCACACGTCTCATTTCCGCAGAGGAAAGTTTGCGAGTCAAGCATAAAGTAACCTTCAGGCTTCAGGGGGAATCGCGCTCGGATTTGAGGACCCCAGCAACCAATGTTTTTTTTGTTGTTGAGTCAAAAAGCAGAAAATTGCTCTGTGTTAGAACTTTAGTAACAAAGCTTCCCTGCTCAGGCAGGACAGGACAGCGACTGTTGCTGCCAAGGGAAGGAGATGAGCAAAGGACAGCAGGAGACAGAAGGGCAGGTGTTTTATGGGGGTGAGAGTTTTTCTGTTTTTGTTTTAGTGCCGTCTCCAGGGCTTTAAACCCTTCCCCAAAATACCAAGAAGCATGAAAACATGGAAGCGACTGCCACCCAAGTTTAAGGCAGACAAAAGAGTCCTTCAGTGCTCTGACATGGTGGTTTTTTGAAAAGGAAATTATGATCTGTCAAATGTGGAAAAAGGCTTAGTAATAGTGCTTAAACAAGGAGAAAATGAGCCACAAACAAGAAGGCAAACTGAGAAGTGACAGCTTCTTTCCCAATTTCCGAGCTACTAAAATAGAACGGTCGGTTAGAGGTTTATGCTTAAGGCAAAGTTTAAGCAAAACTTTAACTTTTTTTTTTCATTTCAATAAGACAGGGGCCATGCTTCTTGCAGTAATGGTAGATTTATGTATTCATACTGAAACTAGTTCCTAATTATTATGAAACATCTAAAAGTTAAAATCAGCACCAGTTACCCCGGCTTGTGAAAATTGCACAAAAAGGAAAGCATGGAAGTGATCAGTACAGGGAGGGAAATGAAAAGAGGAAAATATGGCTCACATCGTCGTTCCGCTTATGTAATATGACGTATTCGAGAATTAAATGGAACATAATGACAGGAATCGCAGATACCTTTGTCCTGTGCCAGGCCTCCTGAAACATCCCCTCTGACGCAAACGCTTCAGACTCTGACAGCATACCTCCAAGCACAGTTCAAGGGAAAAAGACGGTGATGCAAGCAACCTAAAGTGTCCTATGCAGGGACTATTAGTAAAGCAACCAATGGCTGAGGCGTCTGGAGACAACCAGAAGACGACTGACGGGAAGTATGGGTTTAACATTTTGATTTGAGTTGGAGGACAATCCAGCTCTCACTCATGGTTGCAATTTAAGATAAAAACCGAGAAGGTCTTACTGGTAGGATCAAAGATTGCCGTGGAAGAGGAAACAGAAGAA
The DNA here is from genome assembly GCF_011125445.2 of Fundulus heteroclitus. NCBI lineage: Eukaryota > Metazoa > Chordata > Actinopteri > Cyprinodontiformes > Fundulidae > Fundulus > Fundulus heteroclitus. The sequence continues at coordinate 38,872,720 of NC_046367.1, forward strand.
AACCTTGAAATGTCACCAAACAGACATGTGCGACATCAGAGTTAAATGACTGCCTCTCACTTTCAATCTGCTCAGCAGCATGAGAAAAAACACTCATAGGGAAAATTATACGACTAAACATTCTCTCCTTAACTGTGATTTTTTTCCTAAGTTATCAGAAAAAGAAGTAAACAGGAGATAGCCGGCTGTTTTTTGCACTGGGAACACCACTTAAATGCTGAGGTACTTCCTGGCATTTAGAATGAAATTCATGACGCATCTTGTACCACTTGGAGCCAACAGCAAAAAATGTAAATATAGTTTCAGTACAAATCCGCTGGCCCTCTTAGGGGAAGAGATAAGCGGCTTAACAGTTTATCACATCTGGGAAAATTTTGTGGTTTGAGTATTTTCAACAAATCACACAATAATTACCATGCTAACATTAGCAAGCGGAGGGATCCAACCGCAGGCACCATTTTCTGCCCCCTTTGGTCCGTGTTCCCTTCTGGATCACATCTACCAAAACATTTGCTGTAAAACTCAACCTGCTACAACCATGGCCACCAAAAACATTTAGACACAAAAACTGCAATGAACCAAATACTTTACCCATGTCATCATGCTGGGGGCTTCATCAACCCCCCAGCATGATGAAATCTCTTAATGTGGCAACTTTTTGGGGTATGTGGTAAAAACTCTAAACACTGACAGAACAACACCCAAGACACAAGCAATTTTGAAAATAGTGTAAAAACAAAATCAAACATATTGGCGTACAACTGTGGCTAGATAATGAGCCTGATTGCACTTCTATCAACTCTAGTTCAAAATCTGGAAAACAGACTGATCAAACCTCAGCCGGATACTTCTTTACTCAACACAAAATATTTCACCACAGTTACATTTTTATGAAATGTAAAAAAAAAAAAAAAAAAGGTGCACAGTGCAAGTTCCAGTATATTTGCAGATTATTGCCCCTTCTGGCGACAGGTTGAAATGACACCAGTGTTGCGCACGTGCATTGAAGAAAAGTTAGGTAGTGTTGTCTCGCTAGTGCATCAATTACAGCGAAGACTCAACAAAGTAGCCAGGTAAATGAGAGCTTGTCACAGCGAAGCGCACATTCAGAGGATTCAGCTCAAATCACTCTCATGAACTGACTAATCCAGCCTTTAGAGGCAACAGAGCATAACTAATGTTATATGTCACGCAATTGTAAGTGCATGTTAAGGAAAAATAAGATTTAACTCCAAAACATGCACTATGCTGCTTTAACTCCATTGGTAAAACCCAACAATATATATATATTTTCTGCTTTTTTGGGCATTAGGAACAACCAAAGGCCAACAATAAAAACTGCAACTTCAGAGAATTTTGTTTGGTCACTTGAGTGGGCAACGGCAAGAGCCAGGTTTTTTTGCTGACCAAAACATTTCATACTTCACAAGAAGTGTGGAACTTCCTCATTGGTCCCTATGATGAAAACATGTGAACATAACATTCTTGGACACCACACAAGAAAACAAGTTCTGCTCAGATGAAGTGGTAAAAAGAAGCTGAAAGAACCGGTAGACCAGGGCTAAAACACTGAACGTCATTCGGCAGCCCTGGGAGAGGGAACAAATTTTAAAACTAGAGATGGAATTTCATAAACCGCTAAAAGCATGTCTGACCCCCTGTATAGTAATATATAAATGAAACAGTGGTTAGCTTTGATAACAAGGGGAAACTATTACAGGTAGAACAAAACAGCAACTTTCTCCTATTATGAAACTGAGAGGAAATGTATATCACTTCATCAAAATGCTCAGAAATCTTTAAAAGCCAAAGCAAAGCTATCGGCTATATTTTAATTCAATCTTTAGTACCATCAAAATCTCTCGTGCCAAATTTGAGCTGTGTTTCAGGGGCACGCTCATCCAAGCAGTTACACTGCCACAGAGAATCATTTCCTGGTAAAACAGCATTTTTTCACTTCTTACTTTGGCGACTGCGAGAGTTCATCGTTTCACAGGCTGGTTCCAACTTGACAGAAGAGCCGAGGACAGAAGCGGAGGCGTCAGTGTCCCTCTTTGGAGGACGTGATGATTGTCATGATCCACCCATTCAGGAGGAGACCTCTCAGGAGCGCTGGATCCAACAAAGTGACAAAAACTGTGAGGGGAAATACAGAAAAGCGCTCTTTAGACAGACTCCACAGCGAAGCACCCAGACTTGTTTGGAGAACAACCTGTTTATGCTTGTTCACGGCCCTACACAGAATTTCACATAAATATAACAACCATAAAAGGAGAAAATTACCAGTCTGATTTTCTCTAAATAAATCTGGTTTCATTTTAAACATCTGGATGTACTGAACGTCCGTTTTTGGACATAACTGTTGCACCGTTGAAGCCGTCCTGTCTGTACCACACCCAACTGGGGAAAGTTTATTCAAAAAGGTCTAACAGCTAAACTAAAACAATAATTATACACGGTAAATGGACTGAATTCATGTAGCGCCTTTCTAGTCATACTGACCAGTCAAAGAGCTTTATACTGTAGCCACCTTAACCCAGTTCATTTGTGTACGTTTCTGTTGTAATCGCCCAGAACTGCAGGATTTTGCAAGAGTTTTAAGTTTGTATGGATTCTGCTGCAATTGCATAACCAATAAAGCTTCAGAGGTCAAAGCATAACTAAAAAGGGTCTTATGTGTGTTAGATCGCTTAATTAAGTCCACAAACGGGCCTCCTGAAGTCTCAGACATCTTGTTTGAGAACCCAGGTCCAAAAGAGACAAACAAAATCTGTTTTATGGGAGAACTAAACAGAAACATGACCTCATGCTTCTGGCATTAATTGGTTAATTCACTTATAAAATGAAAGAATCTCAAAGTTAATCAGCAGTATGACCAACCTCCTTCAAATGCTGTTTTATTATTGAATCAATCCTGCTTATTTATCAGAATATCAGCAGTCTGAGAAATAATCAGATTTTTTGTTTTTTGAGTTTATTTTTTTATAACAGATACCTTGAGTTATTCTTCATTTCTTCATATTTATCTTGTAGGGGCCCAGACTTTGTTTTATCTAAAGTTTTCTTAACAGTTCCCTAGGTTTTCTGAAGATCGTCTCATGGTTTAATGTGGATGCTGTTTTACTTGTATATATATTTTCCAGCTCATGTGTATTTTTTTAGGAGAATATGTTTATTTAACCACTTGTTTTTCTTCTACTGTCCAGTAGAAAGTAGTCCTGCCAAGTTCTGTTGAGTCTTTTTTTGAAAAAATACATTTATAGAGCCTTTGCAGTCATTACCATCGGTGTCTTCTTTTTTCCCCCCTTCCTATTGCTGCCTCACTGGTTATGGTTGGTCTCCTTTTTGCAGCAGATAGCAGCTAATGTTCACCCATGCATGAGAGGAAAGGTTAACGTAGATTTCAGGATGCATCACCTTGAAAGCCAGTAAAGAATATGCTGTGTGAAAATAGTGTGTCTCTGTGAAAAACTAGGCTTTGTTAGAGAATTATATTCTATAATACTTTAAAATGATGCTCAACAGAGGCAATATATCAGATGATTGTGTTTAGTGTGAGTTTTAGGTAATAATTGCTTTTTTTAACAATGGATTCAGACTATGTGAATTGCTTACTGTCAGCACAAAACATTTACCAGGCTAACAACAAGATCACAAACAGCATATAAAGGGGATTTTAACAGGCTGTGGGCCTCCTGTGTGTAACTGTGCACTAAGACCAGGGTTTTTTGTTGAACTGACTTTTTTTGTTTCATTTGGAGTGATCAGGGGCAATTAGTAATTTTCTCCCTCAAGACATGTCGAGGAAAGCCAGGAAATGATCTGGAACTGGGTTTAAATTAGACAAACCTGTTGTTCCAAGTAAAAGTACACGTGCACCTGAACCAGTGGTGTTTTTGGACACAGGGTGAACTATTCAGCAGGAGATTGAGGAAACGCACAGTCGGACATGCACAACTGCGGAGCGCTGCATCTGGGCACTAAAGTAGAGATGGGTTTACCCTCAGTCATCTCGTGAGACTGCTGCTGATGTCCGATAATGTGTGGGACAATTTCGGTTTGTGCAGTTCTGTTCAAAGTCCAATTTATTTCCTTCTCTGCAGAGCAATGAGCAGATGTCAGTCTGAAAACATGGAACAAGTCAAATGAGTCTGGTTCCGCTGTAGTTTTATTCCTCATAAAGAATCATTCCTTTCTACTGTCGCCATATGCTTGCTCAGGATGAAGGATTTCCCCAGAGTAAATGACTTAAAAATCCTGGCCTTCATTGGACAGACACCTATTACCTGGTATTTTATAATTGTCTGAATTTGTCTATATTAAATTAGAACTGAAGTCCATGTTATCAGATCTGAATCTGACTATACTCGGGTTGTACTGGAGTGAACTGGATTAATGTCAATGAAATTTGAACCCAACTCCAATCCAATTAATCGAATGTTAATTGAGCAATTTTGTCAAGTAGATAACCTTATTAGGTCATTTGTTTTGGACGTTGGAAATCTTCAAATTAGGAAAGCTATTAGGAAGAGGCAGATTGTTGATGACAGGGTTGCCTTTACAGAGGAAGAAATTTACCCTTACTGCGATGTAAGAAAATTTACCGAGGGTGGAACAGACCAAACACAAGAAGGGAAAAACAACAGTGAAGTGAATTTGGGACAACTAAGGTTAAAACAAACATTGGTGAGATATTCACCGAGATGAAATTTGTTAATGAAGAGCAAAGGTCTTTGAAGTGACGTCAAAGCTGCTTGTTTACTCCGAGTCGAGTTATTTAGCCTCCTTATATAGACGCTATTTGCTGAACGCATCTGAGAGATATTCTGTCCTCAACCAGGACTCTTTGTAATGATTACGCAGAGGCGTTCATTAACCACAGAGAAATGTAATGTACACATACGACGCCTCTCAAAAGTGTACGGCCATTAAAAAGAAAAATGGTGATTAATAACTTCAAAACTTTCTTTCCATTATTTGTCAGGTACAAACTGACTTTAGCAACAGGATGCAATAAAGCACATGTCAAAAAACTAAAATCCTGCTAGACCAGATGAATTTTAACTTTGGTTAAATCACATTCTTTATAATTGTTGGGAGGAGTTTTCCCTAGAAGACTGAATGTTCTATTCGATCAAAAGATGCTTAATGAAAGCATTTTTTTTAAGGTTGTGCAAAATTATTCAACCGGGCTGCTGCAGCTTTTTTATTTTTATTTTTATTCCCATAAACTGATTTGTTAATAAAAAAATACAATATATGAAATATATTGATCTGGAAAAGTTTTTTTTATCTGCATCTCAAATGTGGCATTTTAACTGGGGTATTTAAACTTTTAAGAGACAGTTTGATGAAAACCTTGACGTGTATGAAATACTGATGGAAAAGAGCTAAAAAGAAGGCAGGTTTTGTTGAATTTCTGATCACATGCTGCCAATAGTACACAGTTTATCAGTCTGTTATTTTAAACGGTCTATTGAAGACAAAAAGGAGAAGTCGGAAGGAGCAAAATCAACAAAAGTTGGCCATTTTTCCTCAAAAAAACACTCTGCCACTTGAGAACGCAGACTTTGCTTGTATACAACCTGTAGAAATATGTCAGCAGTGACCTAAGGCGTTCAGTCCTTTCACTCTCTGTGTGCTGCACACAACGTGCAGCTCAGAGGGAAACCTGAGGAGAGTTTACCGACACCAATAACCTGACTTCAGTCTGTTTCACAGATCCAACCAAAGGATTTTTCATCTCTCCTGTTTCACCTGCTGTCCAATAATCAAGCGGAGAAGTGGTCAGCACGTCTTCCTGTAGCAGGAAGAGTTCTGGGTTCAAATTTGGATATTCTCCCTGTCAATGTGTGGGTTCTGTTTGGGTACTACAGCCTACTTCCACATTCCAAAAACATGTTGGGTTAATTGAGACCAATTAACCCAACACCTGCTTGGTTGTTTGACCGGTTTTACCCTTTGATGAACTTATAACCTGTCCGGGTTCTACCACGCCTCAACCAAAAGAGACAGCCTGCAGTCCCGCACAACGGATGGATGTTTCCTTCACACATCTGAGTTTGGCACAAGAGGTATTTTTTTTCCCAGCACCGCTAAGTCATTAAATACATCTTTGGCATCTCTTCAAACTCTCCATTTTCACAAGCTGAGACTCTAAACTGGATGGGATTTATTGTTTCTCTGAAGTAAAGTTTCATGATGCTTGACAGAAAAACAGCTCCTAGGACTTCTTAATGGACTTTATTTCCCAGGCACTCCAAGTGCTGTCGAGAGTAATCTCCATGGCATAAAAATAACATGCGGTCGGATAGCGAGCAGTAAACAACAATTAAGCACACCCCTTGCAAAGCTCGCGAAATGAATCATTGAAAACGTGTGTGTGCCAAGAAGACTGCTTCAGCCTCTCAGACTTGATTGTGTATGAATTATTCAGCTGGTGAAGAGGGACCAGTTGAGCGTCGCTTGTGTGCCAAAGACTGAATAGCTCTTGATTTTTTTGTTTTCTGCGAGCAAAAACAAATAATGAAAGATAAATGATTCCTCTAAGTAACTATTGAGTGGATGTCTAAAATCAAAGTGAAATGGGTGATAATAAGACAATATAAATGGATAACATGTTGGTACAAAGTAACTAATGTATAAAATAGGGCTGGACGATATAGAAGAAAAACATATTGATAAAATAGAAATCATATTGATAATTATCAACAAATTCAAAATATATATTTTAAGTGCAACCTTGGTCATTTTATCCTGTTGCTTAGCAACTTGTTTTTAGATACAGAACACACAAACACAGAATTAAAACTCAACACTTTATTCAACCAACTTTTTACCAAAAGTTTTTAAAAATAAAAAAATAAAATAAAAATAAAGAACGCATGCTCTCTGAACTCTCTGAAGGGGGCAGAGCTTGGTTTCTGAGTCTGCGTTTGTGATTGGTCGGATGTAATGACTGTAATATTAACGGAAAGGAAAAGGACGGAAAACTTGTTCTATTGAACTTTTTACTGACCCTTTTTTTCGATCGTTGATATACGTCTATAGATCGTTATTTAATTGTCCAATAACAGTTTCCTGATGGTCTGAAAGTTAAGAGCATCAGTGATGCCAGCACCTCAAGAATTAGTTGTTTTTAAACAGGAAATAACTAAGGATCCAATATTAGGTTCTGTTCAGCAGAAATCACCATTTTCAAGCTTGATCTACGTTAACAGGGCCGTGAAAAAGAATTTTAAGTCCAACATGCGTGAAATAATAAAAAACCAGAAGTATGAACTAATCACTAATAAAACATTTTAAATTTGAGGATGTGGAAGTACTTTTTGATCCTCTTTGCCGCCAACAAGCTTGAATGATGACAGAGTTACATAACACTACATGAAACCAGGTATTGGGCCATTCGGTTCCCAAAAGAGCAAAAAGAATACTATGACTATATTTAGACAAAAAGTTTAAAACAAAAAAAAATGTGCATGCCATAATCTAGTTGCTTTCATTTAGAACAGATCATAATTACTCTAAATCCTGCTGAAAAATAATGACCATTGCACTTAAGGCTGGTTCACACGGCAGGATTTTAAAAATGGTCGGCTGGTTTTCAAAGCCAGAGAGATACCACAGGTAACGATAAAAAGTCTTAGATAAAACATGTTTGGTCGTACGGTGTGTGGTTCCAGTCAGACGGCGAGAACAGCACATCATACATGAACAGATTTTGCTTAAGATCATTCAGATGTCAAATGGGAAATCTTACAAATCCTCTCAAGATCGAACGTGAGTTCAGAGTAGATAAACACGAACGATGGGGGAGAATAATGGCAACAGTTTGTGGGCTGATTTTAACAGGAAAAAACAAAAACAAAATAATTTGTCCAACTACTCTGTCCTCTTGACAGAAACGGATAGAAGGAATGGAGTGATATTACACACGTGGGAAGAATATTTAATGTGCCTTATAATCTGATGCACATTATGGTCTGAAATATAATGTAAATAAAGTTTTCAATTCAAAACTCTAGTGTAGATCCTTGTCAGTTTTGTGATAAAGCACTGCAAAAACGGAACTAGAAATAAGTAAAATATTCTTTAAAATTAATGTATTTGTCCTTGATTTGAGCAGGTAAATAAGATGATTTGCCAATGGAATAAGATGTTTGCACTTAAAATAGGAACAATTCATCTTCATCATCTTATTTCAAGTGCAGGATGTCTAAATATCTTATTTTAGGGCTCAAAATACTCATTCCATTGGCAGATAATATTATTTATCTGCTCAAATCAAGGATAAATACACTAACTTTAAGAACATTTTACTTATTTTTAGATCCCTTTTTGCAGTAAGAAGGGGACACAGTGGTAAAACCGATCTGACAGGAAGCTCTGTACATCCGTATCATACACCGAGCAACAAGCGAGGGCACCTTCCCCAACAGCCAACCACTCGCTGACAGATTTTAGAGCACAAGGGTGGGTTCAAAGTCAGGACAAGGTCCTGGCAAAGCCCAAAGAAGCTAAAATGGATTTATTACTGATGATGTGAGGCCCAACAGGATGGAAGAGGCTGGACGTGGGAGAATGATTTGCAGCCACGAACCTATTGGGCGACTACAGGGATCAACACAGGGAGTCCTCAGGCCTCAAATCAGATCAGTTGAGGCTGAGAGCGTCTGTATAGTCGCTCATTGAAAGGTCCGAGACCGTTTCAATGCTTGGATCTTCCCCTCGTCTAATTTTACTGCGCCTCTGGCTGACCCCCAGCTTCCTTTTCTTCGCTCACCTGGATGAGAGCCAAACCTATAAACCAAAGTAACCTAAGATAATCTGCTCCTGCTGACCTTCTTTCTTTACACTCGTCTATGGGACCAGGAAGGGTTGAAGGTGCTCAGCAGATTCCCTGCGTCTCTCAGACCGTCTTCTAAAACGCTGCGTGTAATCGAGCCGCAGACAACCAGATGAACAGGGAGAAAACAAAAGATGCTGTAATTTCCTGGATGGTGAGCTGAATGAGGGAGACCCCACCAAACTGTTTACAAATTCCTGCTGGGTGACAGAGCCCCGCCACCTTTATTGTCCCGGAGCACAACACTGGCACTAACGGGCCCCATTAGAAGTCATTAGTGTGATAACGTGAACAAACTGTCAACAAACAAGCAAACCTCCCAAGTGCCAGCTTGGACCAGACCAAACACAGTGGAACTGAGCTAAATTATCCTGGTAATGGGATTAAAACACACAAACTGAACAAACAATTCAAGCTGCATTTAATTTTTTATAAGTTAGAGAGTTTTAAACAGAGGGTATTGAGTCTTTTTTTTTTATTTCCCACGAATAAAAATATTTATTGAAACTTAAACAGATATTACTTGAAAGTACATAGAGTGGAAATGATTAATTGACCGAGTTAAAACCTCAACAAAACTGGATGCTTTGTTTAATCAATTTAATTGCACTGCTCAGTGGGCATTATTTTTTACGATAAAATTTGTTTTGTGTGTAAACATGCACACAAGGTCCAATCCAAACTATCCCACCAAGGCAACGGTAAATGATGACTCCCTCAGTAAAACTCAGGTCATATCCACACGAAGACAGTTTTGGCTGTATCAAGCTAACGTTTTAGTCGGATGGGGGGTGGGGGGGGGGGGGGGGGGGGTCCCGTCCAAACAAAGCGGCCGTGAAACCAACAACATTTTAAAGTTTGAACCTGCAGCTTCATTTGGACACCCTATCCACATAAGCAGCCCCAAACTGACGAGTTTGCGCATCCAAGTCAACATAAACCTCGTCTATCCCCTTACACATGTGTCACATGTGCCAACACACACGCACACACACACCAATGGCAGACTTTGGGGTTGTGTTTCAGGCACTAATGAATTTACTGTGGATTTTACACCAACACATTTTGCACCTCTATGTTTTTGGGGACCGACGGCACTGAGGTTCACACAAACAGATCTTTTCCCTCCAGCATTTCTGGGCGTGACATAGGTACTACGGCTCCTCTGGCTTGATGCTCAGTTTTCTGTGCAGATACAGTATTCGGCTCCATGGGGATGCAGCCTCAGTCTACTGAGAGTTTATATCAGCCACACTGCTAACCACAGAGACATGTGGAGATCTCAGTGTGTTTTAGTTTCTACATGATACACTGCAGGCCAATATAGGCTGCGCTCATTAATCTGAAACCTAAAAATCTAAGAGTTTTTCAATATTAATGAAATTTACAGTGAAAGAGAGACTGTATCAGGTGCTTCAGATTCCTTTTCAATGCATCATGTGACCTGTTTAGATATCCCCAGATAGTTTTTTTTTAATTTTACAACATTCAAAGAAAAACATCCAGGTGTGGGGTTCATAATGATACCCATAAATAGATACTTAACTGAAAATTTCTCAAATAAAACTAATTCGCTCGACAAACAAAATCACCAAGACATCTTAAAACATAGATTCACTGCGCTATTAGTCTAATCCCCACACAATTAAGAGGAAGTTATTTTGTCTAGAATCTCTGAGATAACATTAAAAATGTTGCAATAATTTTGCCATCTAGGTTGTTGGAAAATTAAGTGTAAAATGTGAATGAACAGCCTGGGTATTAAAGCAGGGCTGGGCTAAATCTCCCAAAGACCGTAATTCATGGTTTCTTTGATGTCGTTTCTACTTTGCTCTATGATTTTTTTTTTTCAGCTCACATTTAAACCTTAAAGGAGACAAGAATTCAGACAAAGCAAGAAAGATGTGGATGAACTTTAATGCTGTAAAACAAAGTGATGGGGGATGATTTTAGGACCACCAAGTCGGTCCTTTTTTAGTCATCTCTGTATAAACCCCACAGCAAGCTAAGTTTTTAAACAATCTCCAATTTGCTGTTTCTGAAAAACCTCAACTTTCTCTCACCAAAAACTCTGCATGTCTACAATGAGATAAAAACGTGGCAGAAAATCTAGATTTACCAAAACACAGAGGTAGTATGGACCAGACGTCTAGAGAGGTGTGCTGGCTAGTTTATGCATACGCCTCAGTTCTGCAATAATCGCCTAAAGAAATCTAAAGACTCTCCATAAAAGTCGTGGCACAGCTGCAAGACGTGGTGCACATTCCACAAATAGCACAACAGACGAGGAACAGGGAAGTGATGTACATACTGGTCACTAAAAAAGTCCTTGAACGCAAATCAGACCAGAGAAAGAGACAATTTGTTCCAATATTTCCAGTTAAATCTAAACAGCCTGAAATCAACAAGGTGATTCCTGAAGAGCTGTTAGCTGAAAAGCTGGCAGTAGATAGTGAGCAGAAGGATGAAGCATCCATCAGTGGCCGTATTCACAAAGTTCTCTCAGAGAGGTCCCACCTCGGCCTAAACATTCCTACCCAGCAGTGATTCAGAGCGTTGCTGAGAGCGACTCCAGAGACGGCAGAAATGTTTTATCTTAGTGAGAAGGTGGAGTCGACCCTGTTGCCAGGTGTGACAGCGTCTTAAATGAGCTGTGATTGGTTGATAGTAGACGGGAGAAAAAACGCCACAAATGTGATCAAAGGAGATAAATTAGTCTGAATTCAGAAATGTGGTTCATGATGATGAAATTTAGCAAAATTAACCATCACAGCATCAAATTGTTTTTAATGACCTTACCGAGATCCTCACCATAATTTAGATTATCTTATTTTTCATGTTTTCTTGCTAGTCAAGTCACCATGATATCTATTTGAGATAGTTTGCACAACCGTTCCCTATTATTTTGATTCAGCCTTTAGTGTGTCATGATTTTGTATTTGTAAATTACCAACTTTATTTTTCTTTATCTTTGGCCTTTAATTCCCCTTCTTCTGGCCGACCCTCCTTGTGACAGAAAACCTGCCTGACAACTAGCAGGTCAGCAGTCTGTCGCTATGATTGTTCAGACCAGTGGTGTCCACATTTCTTGCCATAAGGGCCAAAATCATCATTTTTTTAAAAATTAAATTGCAGGCCACTGTAACAAAAAAACAAATATTGCAAAAACAATAAAACCAGTAAATAAGCAACATTTTAATGATATAAACTAGAGTAATTTCTGTAAGGAAAAAGGTAGCACGATGGTCTCACAAACTGGCCTTATTTAAAAAAAAAGGGGGGGGGGGGACAGTTTTCTATTTTGTTCTAGAAAAGGGATTTAGTCCATTATCAGCAACAGGAGCAGAACTTAGCTCTCTTTTAAAGCAGTCTTTTTTTTTGGCAAGCCAACATCAGCCTCATCCTTGATCGGGATGGGGCGTAAAATCCTTCAGATGACCACAAGCAGAACCCAGAACACAGCTGGGACGCCCCTGTGCAGATCACAACTGAACATTTATATTCAGGCATTTTAAGGGTGAAATATTCTTATTAAGTACACCTTTGTGATTAAATACACAAATCACAAAAATCATCAATGGAAAATCTAATTGACTAACCCATGGAGGTCTGGATTTGGAGCCACACTTAAAATTAAAAACACACAACCAATGTCAATACAACAACTCAGAATGAGGCTCAGTAGCATGCGTGGCCTCCAGGTGCCTGTATGACCTCCCTACAACGCCTGGGTAGCTCCTGATGGCGTTGGTGGATGGTCTCCTGAGGAATCTCCTCCCAGACCTGGACTAACGCATCCACCAAATCCTGGACAGTCTGTGGTGCAACGTACCGTTGGTGGATAGAGCGAGACATGATGCCCCTGGTGTGCTCAGTTGGATTCAGGTCTGAGGAACGGGCGGGCCGGTCAATAGCATCAATGGATTCATCTTGCAGGACCTGCTGACACTCTCCAACCACATGAGGTCTACCATGTCTCGCATTAGGAGGAACCAGGGCCAGCCACACCAGCATATGGTCTCACAATGGGCCTGAGGATCTCATCTCTGTACCTAATGGCAGTCAGACTACCTCTGCCCCCCAAAGAAATGCCCCCCCCACACCATGACTGACCCACTGCTACACCGGTCCTGCTGGAGGATGTTGCAGCATCAGAACGTTCTCCACGGCGTCTCCAAACTGTCACATGAGCTCAGTGTGAACCTGCTTTCATCTGTGAAGAGCACAGGGCTCCAGTGGAGAATTTACCAATCTTGGTGTTCTCTGGCAAAAGCCAAACGTCCTACATGGTGTTGGGCTGTATGCATGGCCCCCACCTGTGGACGTCAGGACCTCATACCACCCTCAGAGTCTGTTTCTGATCATTTGAGCAGAAACAGGCACATTTGTGGCCTGCTGCAGGTCATCCTGCAGGGCTCTGGCAGTGCTCCTCCTGTTCCTCCTAGCCCAAAGGCAAAGGTAGCGGTCTCGCTGCGGGGTTGTTGCCCTCCTACAGCCTCCTCCACGTCTCCTGGTGGCAACTGGACACTACACTGACAGACACAGCAGACCTTCTTGCCACAGCTTACATCCATCCTGGTTGAGCTGCACTACCTGAGCCACTGGTGTAGGTTGTAGACTCCGTCTCATGGTACCACTAGAGTTAAAGCACCACCAGCATTCATAAGTGACCAAAACATCAGCCAGAAAGCAGTGGTCTGTGGACACCAACTGCAGAACCACTCCTGTATTTTAATTTTTTTTTTTTTGTTGTTGGGGGGGGGGGGGGGGGGGGGTACATTGTGTTATGTGTTCCCTTCATTTTTTGAGCAGTGTATTATTCCAGTCTGAAATAAAAAGAAAAAAGATTGGATTTTGTTTTTCCAGATCACCAAACTCAAAAAATGTCCCTAAAACTGATTTACGACTTACCAAAATAAACTTTGATTTTGTTATTTATCGTGATGCACCTGCATGTTTTTAATCAAGAATCCTGATGGGTTTTATAGTCATCAGTATATAAAAAAATAGTAATCTGGTAAAATCTGTTAAAGGCAAAATCAGCAAATCAACACCTCAAAACCAGAAGTTCACGCCTTTCCAGGAAAAGTTATTTTAAGAACTAGAGCTTCAGCGTTAGATGTTTCATTTGATTAAAGTATATATTATTTGGGGTGCCATTGCACTTTGTATCTATAAAACAAGCATCTGCATATAGTAAATAAAGACTCAGACATGCAGGCCTGCTGTGATTTTATTCCTGGGGGGTCTGGAGTTTATAAGCGTCAGTCTGTGAGCGTTTTTCCGCTTGTAAAGAAGTTCCCAGCAGAGCCGCAGCTCTGGCTTCACCCTGCGTGAAGACAAGTTTCCAGCCAGAACTCCCCAACGCAGACAGCTTCCTACCTCAAACACACAGGCGGTGGGCGGGGAAGAAATGCGGGGGATGAATCCCAAACAGCCTCCGCCAAGCTTCCCCAACAAAACACAAGAACTGGTCTGCATCAGGAATATGAAAATTCACATTTCTCAGTTTCACCTGAGGCTGTTCAACTCATGCAGAGCTGCGCGTTTCAGCCCTAAAAACCCCTAAAATGTGTTTTAAAGCGCAATCTGGTAACAGCGGCCGGATTGCGCAACAGCTTCGCTTTCGCTCCTGCTGACTTTTAAACAGCGACGCAAACTTCGGGCGGCGTTAAGAGCGCAGAGGAGGAAAGTCAGCGCGGACAACACCTGAGGACAGAGACAGGAAGGACACCCGGAAAGAGGCGCACCTGCAGGCGAACCGCTCGGCTTCTCCGCCCCGCTGCTCCTCCGACGCGTCCAGGGAGCGGCCGCTCAGGAGCCGTCGGCGAAGAACCACAAACTCATTCAGACAGCAGCCAGCGCCTCCATACTGGATCCATCACGTGTCTGACAGCCTCCCGTGTTTCCGGGGTGGGCGGGGTCAGTCTGGGTTGGGGGGGGGGGGGGGGGTACCATGAATGAAGGCCGACAATCTGCTTCTATTTGACATTCTGCGGGTTTTCATTGCTGTCATGTTGCTACACTGGTAAAGTTTAATCTAATACAGCTGGTGATACAGCCTGCATGCATCTTATAGGTAGGTCTTCTGATCAGAAATATTATCAACCTTTAACTACTAAAACAATTAAATACTGGCCTTCTACTAGGCACTCAACTGTATTAGTTAAATTATGATCATGAGCAATTATAACTGTTTAAATGAGGAAAACTGAATACATTTCTTTGGTGACATGCCGCCATGGATGTTGGTTCTCTGACAGTTCTGTTAAGAAAGTAGCAGAGATGGGTATAGAGGCCAAAGAGTGTAAGAGTGGCGCTAAATTGTCTAATTTAAATAGTATTTTGAGTTTTAGTTTGTTGTTTATTTGTTCCTAATATTTTGTCTGTTTTGATGTTTGATGTAAGGTGAGCTTGAGCATCAGGATAGGATAAATAAAATCTATTATTATTATTATTATTATTATTATTATTATTATTATTATTATTATTATTATTACTTTAACATTTTCACTCAAGTAAAACCAAAAACCAAGAAATTACTCAAATAAGAGTAAAAAAAGCTATCTGGTATTAAAAAAGCTACTGAAGCACAGAGTAAGTGATCAAATCACCTGATTTAATATGTACAAACGAGACTATCAGACCGACTAATGTATACAGTTATGTACAAATTCTGGTATTTTAAAGATTCAAATACAATAAAAATCATTAATTACATTATTATTAACATTCAAGCAGAAAAAAAACACTTTTCCAAATGTAGTTTTTTTCTACGTCAAATGTAAGAAAGCAATATCACATGTTTGTTGTAACAGTGCAAAGTACTTCCTGTGACAAAGTATAATGTCTACTGGATATTCAATTGACCTCCGAATGGCACAACGAGCTCAGCAGATAGAAAATAACATCAAAACAACGCTAGTGTAAAAACAAGAAGTCTCACTTTAACATAAAATATGTGTCTCAGACTTGTTTTAACCAGAAACAGTCTGCTCTGTATTCAGTGAAGTAGCTCACAGTGGGTAAAGTAGACAGAATATTTATTCAAGTAAGAGCTCAGTGCTGTAAAACCACTACTACAAGTAAATCTTCTTTAAAAAGTTACTCATGTTAATGTAACTGATTAAATGAAACTAATAACTGGTCATTTTGCAGATCGACACTGACTGGAGTTCACTGAGGTGGTTTGGATGTCTGCTCACAATGTCTTCTGGGCGCCTCCCTTCCATTGGTGATTTTCTGGGAAGAGTCTGGGTTTCTCTCCAGAAACATATGCAACACAATTTCAGATAATGGGATAACACGGATGGATGGATGGATGGATGGATGGATGGATGGATGCAAGGTGGAAGGATGCAGGGTGGATGGATGGATGGATGGATGCATGTATAAATTGATGGATGGATGAATGGATGGATGAATAAACGAATGGATGGATGGCTGGATGGATGAATAAATGGATGGATGGATGGGTTGATCGATGGAAGGATGAATAAATGGATGGATGAATGGATGGATGGGTGGATCGATGGAAGGATGAATAAATGGATGAATGAATGGTTGGGTGAATGAATGGATGGATGGATGGATGGATGGATGGATGGATGGATGGAAGGATGCAAGGTGGAAGGATGCAGGGTGGATGGATGCATGTATAAATTGATGGATGGATGAATGGATGGATGAATAAACGAATGGATGGATGGCTGGATGGATGAACAAATGGATGGATGGCTGGATGGATGAATAAATGGATGGATGAATGGATGGATGGGTTGATCGATGGAAGGATGAATAAATGGATGAATGAATGGATGGGTGAATGAATGGATGGAAGGATGGATGAATGGATCGATGGATGCATGGATGGGTGAATAATGGATTGATGGATGGATGCAGGATGGATAGACGATGGATGGATGTTGGATGGATGGATGGATGCAAGATGGACGGATGGATGGATGGATGGATGCATGCATAAATTGATGGATGGATAAATAAATGGATGGATGAATAAGTGGATGGATGGATGGATGAATGGATGAATGGATGGATGGATGGATGGATGAATGGACCAAGCACAACCTGCAAAACCATTTTTTCATCTATAAAATAAACAGAGAAAGCAGAAGAAAACTTTAAAAGGGTCCTTTTCCTGTCTGCAGGCTAACCACATTCTCCTGACCCTGGCCTGCTGTAGTGAAGGACCTAGACGGGTTAACCACCTGTGACTCGTCTAGTTCACCATCAGGCGTGAATAAGGACTTGATGTTGGCACAAACGTAGCAGCAGTAAAACACAGATTACATAAACGCTGGCACTCATCTGAACGCAAAGCGGGACAATTCAGCCGTGCCTAAACGTTCTTTGGAAGCAAACACACACACTGACAGTTTAATAAGCATCTACTCAGCTAAGCCTGTCGACATTCGCAGTAGAAGAAAGCCAAAGATGGGACAGTTCAACCCCAGCAACACGTTCCTCTGACAAGATAATTAGCATTGCTCTAAATTTGTCTACAGCTTTGTAATACAGGGCATGTAATGCATGTAATCTCATCTCTCATTTTACACTCATACAAACAAACGACTAAAAAGACTAAAACTGCTTTTTATGCAGGATGCACATAGTGAGCTAAACAGTTTCTGAGCACACAAACCATCTAATAGATTACTTGTGTTGCTTGGTCATCTAATTTGGGTTCATTGGTTTTAAAGAGTAAATTTCCCATTATTCTTAAGACACTGAGGACACCTGCTGCAGGTGGATCATTAGTTTAACAACTTTTAGTGAATGCAGTTATAAAATCAACCCATTTTCGGAGCTTCTTTCTCATCCAAATGGTTTATCTGCATCGGCCTTCTTGTTCTACACTTTCTGCAGGGTAACGAGGTTGGTGCATCCACGCAGTAGATTCCCAGCAACCAGAATTGATAAGAGAGAGTTTCAAACATGCTTTAAGTTTTTTGGCATTCCACTTATTTTCTTGCACATTTTCACCCTTAACTTATTGATGACTTGCACCCAGACATCTTGGAAAGTTTGACTGGATGCACT
The DNA here is from genome assembly GCF_011125445.2 of Fundulus heteroclitus. NCBI lineage: Eukaryota > Metazoa > Chordata > Actinopteri > Cyprinodontiformes > Fundulidae > Fundulus > Fundulus heteroclitus. The sequence goes on from NC_046367.1 coordinate 38,890,625, forward strand.
TCTGTTGAGGGGTATCCTGTGATGCGATCATGTGATTCAAGTTATATTTGTCTTTAAAAAGTCCCACTGTTGCACAAGGGCGAACAAGACATGTTGATAATCGGAAATCCCGGGTTCTGAACATGTTTGATTTTAGATTATTGGAGATTGGTCAGAATATTCACAGAGACCCCAAACGGGCTCAACCAGAGAGTTGAACCAACACAGAGAAACCTGCATAACCAAGATCAGAGCCAGGGACATTCTTACTTTGAATAAAGAGCCAAACACTTCACAAATTAGCTGTCCTCGTTGCTCATTGTGAAACAAATCAGAAACGCCCTTCAGTCTAATTCAGTTACCCTGCCAACATGTGGATCTGCAGCCCTATTTAGATTTCCCTCAGGTTGCATGGGTACCGTTGTGCAAAAAATAGGTTTGCCATGGATATGAATAACTATTGATAAGTGGCAAAGGCTATTTTTGACAAAGTTAGTAATTTGTCAAGCAGAGCTAAATTGTTGCCTCACCCGTTAATAAGGAAATAATCTGCAAACAGCTCTCAGTCTCAGTCAGTGATTGTTTTATGAATAGCTGTCTGCTTAGGCTCGGCGCTATAGAACAAAAGATGAAGCAGTGAATTAGTGTATTAAGGTTCTCAAACAGCCAGTACTGTACACATATACAGAACAAACACCTTTTCTCTGAAATACAAGAGTTTATTAATAAAATGGTTAAGCTTCAAGGTAAAATACTTCAGGCAATCTCTAATTAGACCACTGGCATTCACCTGAACTACTGAGTAAAAACAAAAAGGAAATAGGAAATAGGAAAACTAATAAACAGTGGAAGAAAGTACTAAAAAGGAACAAACATGAATCAACTAAAACCAATAAAATGATGCAGTGATATCAAAGTTCAGTGTGAATAGTTATGCTTAGGAACCAGGGTTTGTTTTAAGGAACTGGGAAATTAGGCAAGATTAGCTCTGAAAGCTGACAAAAAAAGAGTTGCTAGCTGTTCCAAACAACAGTTCGCAACTCTAATCAAATAAAGTTTCAAAAATCCTTCTCTGATTTAGTGATCAATAACATTTTAGACAATATGTTCTCAATGTTGTGTAAACTAGCCAACACACTTGATTTAATGGGGGGATGGACTACCAAGGTGGCGGCGAAAAACACACATTGACTCACAATTTGGACGGCAGGCGTGATGATGTCACATCTGGGATTGCTACTGAGGCTAGTATCTGCTAGGACTGAGGCACGCGTTCGCTGCACAAAGCTTTGGTTTTAAATGCCTTCTTTTTTAAGGCAGAGGAAGGTTGAAATGCTCTGAAGTAGGAGACAACCCATCTGTTCTTTGGCTCAGATTATTTTGTGCAGGAGCTCAGACAGCCAGTTTCAGATAGCTGGTCTTATTTCTGGCTGGGGAAACAGTCAACGGATACAGCAGAGCGTACTTTCCATTTCATCCATGGTTTCTTCGAAGGTCCAGCGAGATCAAGACATTCAAGCTTTTGTCTTCCCCGGTGCAGCCTGTGGTGAGCAGCGGACAAAGAGGGAGCAGTTTTGTGGCTCTATGGTTCAACCTGTGACTCCTCTTTTCAGGGAGCTGTCATGAAAATGATAACTACTGTGCATCCTGGGAATCAGAGTTTGTAGCAGTCTGTTTTGATCGATACGTGTAGTTCAGTCCTTCTTTCCGCCTCTAGCTGGGTCCAACCGGCGCTATGCCCTGTGCTCAGGATTAGGGCTGGACAATCGCATTTGATATAAACGCATTTAAAAAACTAATTTTTCAAATCGCAGAGGTCTGCAGTTCTTCCCTATGTAACGATTAATGGGTCAGACACGTCCATTAGGTGTTGGGAACATGTTTAAAGTGTGTTTGCCTCCACATGGAAGGGAGGAGAGTTGCAGCAGTGATATAATCTTACTTTATAATTTGTTTTAGATTTTATATAATCATACTGTTTTTACCAGAAACTTTCAGGAATCTCACCACAGCTTTAAGTTCTGGTCAAACTATTTCATACATAGACTTGTTTGTTGGTTGCACTTTATGTTCAACAAGGTTTGATGTCCAGCTCAACAAGCTGTTCTCTTGAATAAAAATAATATTCTGATTATTAAAAACAGTTGCATTTCTTGTTATAAATAGTCCTTGTTTACAAACATCTTTATCTAGAGGCTATTTTTGTTGTCTAAATTAAATCGCTATTATGGTTGAAATATATCGCAATTTTGATTTTTGGCAAAATCATACAGCCCTACTCAGAATGGTCTCCTGGTATGTGACCTTATTGGGTTGACTAATTCTAAACCATGTTGGTAAAATAAATACGGACCCATGTACAGGGGATGCTGCAGTCTGTTTGTCTTGCATCTTTTCAGCATTGTTTGTTATCTGTAGATTATTGTCACTAGCTAGATTTTTAGCTGTTATTTTAGTCATTTATTTTTGTCTCTGTAATATTTGGTTTTTGCCTTAGTCAGCTTCTGTTAGGTCTCTATTTTATGCCTGCCTGTCCTTAGTTTAGTTTGGTTATTCCTCATGTCTGGCCATTCTTTATGTTTCCCTGTTAGATTCTGTTCTCCCTCTGCCCCTGCCAGTTCATTACCATTCCTCTCCTTCTGCCTAGTTGCTTTCCTCCTTTCACCTGTGTAATTTACTCCATCTGCTGTTCCTTCCATCTCCTCTCCTATATATCCCACCAGTTTAGTCACACTCATTGTCAGCTCCTTTGATATACCACGCATTATTCCTGTTTTCCTCATTCCTTTGAATCGTCTTGTTACTGAAAAGTGCTGTATAAATAAACTTGCCTTGCCTTATCATTCCTGACATCCTGTAGGTCTTTATCGCTCTAATAGATCACTCACTATACAGACATGCTACTTCCTGGCTCTTGTCTTCACTTCGGTCCCACCATAAGCACCACAAATTTGACAATCAAATGTATCAAAACTTAATCATTTCAAATTGGCTAATAGATCCATGGCCTTAATGGGTTTCACCTTTTATATACTGGTGTCCCATGCCAGACCTGTGTAAGCAATTAGGTTGGATACATTAAATCCCCAGTAGAGGGACTCACCTGGGGCCAATTTTCACCTTTTTTTCCCAACCCTTTTTCCTACCCATATGAGTAGAAAATAAATGTTTGTCTTTCTCATAGATAAACTTTACATACACAAGCGCACTATCACAAACACCTACAGGTGCTTGGATTCAGGTACTTTAAGACTCACTTCACCCCTATTATTATCTTTAGCTGTCACTTTATACATGTATTAATTAATACTGTATATTTTTCAGTGATGGTATCAAAGCATTGGTTGGGTGTACCTGTAATACTATATCAGCTGGTTTTGCTGTTCTTTTTAAATCTCTATTTGCAGGAGTAGAAGCGGACTCAGAGGATGTTATATTGCTCTCTCCCTTTCCTCTCTTTTTATTTCACCTTTCTCCATTTTAGCATTCTGTTTCTCTCCTTTTTTCCTCTTTTACCATCCCATTTCAGTGTCCAACATGAAATAGTCCCAGAATAAAATCTAATAAAGCTTCTTGTACATATAATTCAAGAGTAGCACTATGGCGAAAGCAGTAAGGCGCCACTTGTGAAAGTAAAGTCTTTTGGGCTCTTTTTGGCATTAAGACAACAATTCTTAATGCTACATTACCAGACACCACACACACAAAAAAGTTAAATAAACACCAGTATCACAATTGGCTCTTATCAATTAATACACATTTTACAGTTCTTGTAAAATCAGTTCTAAGAACTCAATAGAACTGAGGCACTGAAACATAATTTTTTTACTTTGTCTACTAAATTATGTTGGAGTACCTGAGTCGTCATCAGGAAACACCCACTGCGTGGAACCATTATAGAACTGCTTTAACAGGAGTCGATGGATTTCCTGAACATTATAACAGGAAGGTCTGATCCGTTCTTCCAGAGAAGCAATAGCAGAACATGCTCCAGAGAGCAGAGCGCTGTCTTTCAGGAGATAAGCCAGCATTGGTGCATTTGCAAAAACTGTAAATGAATGCAATGAAAATGGGAAGGAAACGCTTGGGGTTAGATTCTGGTGTTATGCAAATGTCACACACATGATAATAAACAGGGGAAATTGCTGAAACGACCACAAATTGCAGTGAGAGCAACAGGGTTTTGCTTGTGTCGTTCTGGAGTAATTGAATAATCTTCCTATTTGCCATTATCTTATTTAATTGTAAGATTTCTACCACCCACAGAAGGGGAAAAAAGCTACAATTGAGAGTGTTTGTGCACTGAGATAACCTAATTAGCGCCCAGGGTTTTACTCCTTTCTGTCCACTGATTGATTGAATTAAGTTGTACAGCACAGAGATAATTTTCCATCAAACCAAACAAATCCGGCAAGATACTGAAATGTAGCATTTATGGCTCGATTTGGCACCCAAAGTATCGTAAGGGTGACATATCACAATAGATTAATGCAATCTAAAAGAATAATGCTTAATGTCCTGTTGTACAATTTGATAATTCTGGTGAAATAATTGCCACTTTTTAATGTATTTTACAGATTTTCTTTATCACAAGACAGATTGTACTCTCCTGTCCAAAGCGCGCACTGCGACACACCCACATTCTTACGTTGGAAAATTAGCAGAATGTGGCTGGTGTCTGCAGGGTCTTGTAGAGCTCTTCTGGAGAGCATCGAGACAGCATCGTGCTCTCCATTATTCACGGCAGTTCACTGACGAACAAAACCGCCGCTAGTTCATTATCATAGCTGGGATTCTGGATATTCTGTGAAGGAGCCCGAAAGCAGCAGTGGCAGCTCGTCCATGATTTGTAGTCCAGATGTGTTGCTAAGAATGTTAAGATTGTCTAAGTGAATTTAGAGTCCATGCAGTCTTAGCCTTTAGTGAAGGGGAGCTCAGGATGGCCTTTAATGGATGAAGGCCCTGCCATACCAGACTATGACATAGAAAACTCAGACAGGAAGAGGATGGTCTTTGCAGGGTCTCAGGACTGTCTTCTCAGACATTTTAGAACACGTTGGAATCTCTGTTACTATTATTGATAAATTATAAGAAGCCGTTACGGTTTTTAGGCCTGCACAAAGTGTCGGTATGCTAATGTGGCCTGATCTTCTAGCTCATAGCTGCAACCTAAAGCTCCGTAAGGCCCAGTTCACACGGAGACGAGATTAAGTGTACCCACAAGGGTATTTTGTTGTTTAGATGTAGCATCTGCATGGACCCAGCATTTTGGGAGCCAACATTTTGGTGTTGCATTCATGCTAAGGCGAATATTGGCATTGTTATGGCAGTTACAACTAAATCTACTGCTTCTCTTCTGCAACCGCGAGGTCCAACTTGCTACAAAGACCCAGAGGAACCAGGAATTTGGATCCACCTAAGGGGAAATTTTGGAAAAAGCTTGGATAATCTCACTTGTTGTTAGTTATGATTTTGTTACTCACACAAAGCTAAAAACGCAAAACCAAGAAATAAGTAATGAGAGTATGCAGTGAGGGCAAATTTACAATTCAAGAAAAAATACTATACAGTTGTTGAAAATAGCACACACAGATTCAAAGAAAAGCAGAACTGATTATGATAAAACTGCCCTTTAAATTTGCAAGGCTTCATTTTCTTGTAAATGTGTAATGATTGTTGAAGTTGATCAATAACGGCAAGTGAAGCTCTGTGTGTGGTCCTGACGACCCCCCCTCCCCTACACACACACTTTTCTGAAAAGATAGAAAACACTAAATAATTCTAAATATTTTCTATTTGCTATCTACAATAAGAAAAGTAACTTTTCTAAATAAAACACTCAAATGAACTCTTAGCTCTTAAGATAATGACAGACATAAACCATCTTCATTGCCACTAAGTCAAGCAAAAATAATATAGATAATGTCATGAAAACAACTTTGTGGACCGGCCCCGCTCTGTCTCCAGAATCAGGTTCTGGGCAGAAGCAGCCGGACCTGTGAGTGGCTCTGAAGGAATGCCTCATTCCCTCCTCAGGTTTGTCAAACAGGAGGATAAAGCCTACCTCTCCTCCTGAAGGCTTCTGCACGGCCACTGAAAGCCAATGTAGGATGCAGTGGGATGCACAGCAAGCACACAAAGACTACAGCTTTTGTGTTTTTGTGCAGCTGGTCTTTCACCGTGGCAGATCCATTTTGCATTCTGTTGTAAAGCAGAAAAGCATGTAACAACATGTAAAAGTCACTTTTACATTTCCTTTTCCTTCTCCACATTTTTAAAGGAGGGATAATCAACAGAAGACAGCAGCAGCTTGCTACACCGAAGATCCCTGCGCCGTGGTTTCAGGTGCAGCGAGTGGATAAGGAGGATTACCAGCATCCAGGGAACAAAACGCCAGGCAATCCTGTTAAACCAAGCCAGACATGGCTGCAGGAGCTCAGACGTGTCCAGCCTCAGGGAGTCCATCAGAGTCCCCAGACAAGAAGGGTTGCAGTGAGTGTGCCAGCCTGCACCATTTTTTTTCCTTTATATCCCCCATATGTATGTGCAAGTCATGCATGTATCACAAGAGCGATTCAATTTGGATAACTGTGATCCAAATGATCCAGTTTTCTTACAAAGTGATCCAGTAAATCCTTCTTTCAAACACAAATGTGAAACTGTGGGATTGTTACTCATTAGATCTAACATTGGTGAATTATGGTGGCTGTGGTAGTAAACTTTGGGGCAGTTCCTGGAACCGTAAACAATAATTTGTGTGTTTCAGACCTCTAGCCAGCACAATAATGCCCCTTAAAAGCACCTGAAACTGAATGCAGATGTCCTGCAACTGTGTGCAAAACAGAATCCTGCTCAAACACCCAAAAAAAGGAACTCTGGGAATGACAGCCGGGTGGAAAAGGTAATTTTCACATTATAGGGGAGCAAAAGTAAAATTACAGTTGTAACAGTGGATTATCTTCTACTATGTAACTTTGTCTGAGAAAGGAGTCGTGTTGTGCTAGTTTTACTCCTAGCCTGCACAGTACACACCTGGGTGGGAGAAAATGCACTAGAGTGGTTCACTGAACATGATTCTGGAAATAAAACAAATAATTACAACAAATTGTGCTTTATTGAAAGATTGTGCCCAGCTGTTCATCATCAGCAGGTCAGGAAAGAAAGTTTCCGTAAATCATCTGTCAGGACTCAAATATGAAGAATTTGATGAAATTCGTGTTCGATTTCATATTGGAATTAGTTTTTTTCAAAACAGCCCTTTTGAGAAATGCAATCTTTGACTTCACTTGCTGTATCTATATTTCTGGACCATGGAAAGAAGTCGGAGTAGATGGGGAGAACCCATGCATGCCTGCGGAGAACATGTAAAGTCCGTGCAGAGCCAGTCCGGGAGTTGAACCCATGACTTGCAAGGCAAAAGTGCCACACATCAAAACATTTAATAGATAGAGCATCATCCATCCTCTTTTTTCATTGGATGTCATAGTGAACGGTGTTTAATATTTTAGAAACTGTCGCTCTAACTGTAGAAGTTGTCACAGGATATTAGGTCTCATTGGTTTGATATTTGACCTCTAAAATAAGTGCCACTCCAGTTAATTTCATCCAACTCTGCAGGTTCCACCTTTGGCGCTGATTAAATAAGTGCTTCACTTAGTAAAATGAGAACGATTGCACTTGCTCTGGAGTGGACCTCACACCCCATAAAAAATAATCAGAAGAATGATATTTTATAAAGCTGAGGAACTGATTTGGATTACATCCGTGAGGAATTAGAACTCTCTGTTGTGCTGTAAGGCGCCCCACTACTTATTGTTAAGGTGCGTTCACGTTGAACACGAATGTTTCAGGCCGAGCCACAGATTTGCATGAAATCCCTACGAACTGGTGCGACACCAGAGCGACGTGATGCAAAGGGACACTAAGCGATGCCGCAGAGGCAATTCTAGCGACAAAAAGGTGCAATTTTTGCGATTAAAGCGAAGCGACAGGAAACCTGTGATGGATGCAAAGCGACAGTTGTTGGAGTTTAAAAAACTTAACTGTTGTGTCTTGACGTCAGGTGAAGGACTGCAATGGCACCATCTAGTGACGCTTTCACTTCACTGCCACTCCAGCCCCCTCACTCACTCTCCTGCAAGCTTGGTCCTTTCTGGACTTGTCTCAGTAGTAATACCTGGTTGAGTCATACAACTCAGGCCGACTGCAGACCGCCACTATCAGCTTGTCTTCCATGTTGAAGGGTGCCAAAGACAAAGTGCAAGCGCAGAGGGGATTGTGCTTTTTCTGTGGCAGCTCCTAAGCTATGGAATGATCTGCCTTTGAGCAAAAGACAGGCCTCTTCACTCGCTGTTTTTAAGTCCCTTCTTAAGACTTTTTTTCTTTGGCTTTTGGCACAATCTCAGAGGTTTTACTTAGTTTTATTGTGTCTGTATACTAATATGTATTTTATTTTATATTTGATCCTTTCTATTTTATAATTGCATTGTATTTTATGATTATGTACAGCACTTTGGTCCTGTCGGTGTATAAAGTGCTTCATAAATAAAGTTGGTATGGTATGGTATGGTTGAAGGAAACAGCTTTAACGACTCCCCATTACTAAGGGGTGGACCTTTTGGTTCAAATTGCATGTCATCTAAGCCATTACAAGGCCTTTGTTTGGCAATACTATAAAGCTTGCAACTCCACACTACTCCAGACATTTTGAATAGAGAAAGCTTTCTGTATATGAAGCGAAATGTCTTCAAACTTCGACAAAAGTCCAGTTGTTTTGTTTTTCAAACTTTTTTGGAATGAAAACAGCTTCGTCTCTACCGCAGTCCTTCACCCCACATCACAGTCAGGTCCAGGTCCTGATTGGTTGTCGCTTTAATCGGCAAAATCACGTGTTTTGGGTCACTAGAATTGCCTCTCTGGCCTCGTTTAGCGTTGCCGGTCTCCGCGTCACACCACCCAAACCACCAATCAGTTTTGCATTGTGTAATGAAGACAACTCAGGAGTTTCCGGTCAGCCTAGCTGATGCCGTTATTATTCTGCACAGAACGGGAATCAAACAGTTCGGCAGCACGAGAAAAACACACCCAGCTGACATCAGTTCACCTCCATAACAGCCATGAACGGCCTGGTGAGGGAGGAAGTGACATCACAGGTCAGGACTGAGAAACTTGGTTTAAATAATAATTTCAAAATAAAAGGGACAGACAGTAAAATTAATAAAAATAAATATACATGAACAAAATGAACAAGTAATGGATTTTTGGTGGAATGCATTATGCTTTCTTTCCTCAATGCTACATTTGCAACACGCCGTTTCCGTGTGGCACCTGTGCGTATGGATATCTTATTCATGCTCAATGTGAACGCACCTTTAGCGTTATCGGTTTATTTATGTTTCTGTGTTATCATACATGCGTGGGAGCAGCTCTGTCAACAGTGTTTTTGTACTAATCTGCTGAAAATCATGAACGTTGTGTTTACTTACACTGGGTATGTAATGTATTCCATTTATTTACACATAAACAACAGCAGAGGGAGATCAGAAAGCCACCTGGTCATGAAAGAAACCAATAATTTATTTTGTCTTACATTACAAAATGTCAAACGTCTATAGGGGTAGGAATACTTTTGCAAGCTTAAGTGTTATCCTGGAGGACACGCTGCAGGAATGAATTGGCTGTGTGGCCACCGAGCCTGGAAGTCCCTGTTTGTTGGTTTGTTTTGCAACGTGAGGAGCCAGAAGCACATGTTTTACCCAGCAGGGTGAGTGGGCCTGGTGGGAGAATGGAGGTCTACATCCTATCATGGTGGAGCTGCTGCAAATTGTTTCCTGGAGACCAGCGGCACACCAAACAGCTAGACCTAATTAGAAGTGTCTAACAAGTCGACCTTCCAGACAAAGTTGTTCAGATCTTTTCCGTGTGTGTGTGTGTGTGTGTGTGTGTGTGTGTGTGTGTGTGTGTGTGTGTGTGTGTAGGAGCACACCCGCTTTTCAGGGAGAGTTTTTAACGGTTTAGATAAGATCTAAGAACTCTATTTCTAAAGAAATTGTGTACAAAACGCTTTTTCTTCTTCTTCGGATCCTCCTTCATGCTTGTTCTCATGTTGTCGCGGCCTCTGTTTGCCTAAAAACTGAAACAAAAACAGATTGCGCTAATTATTCTTTCCTACTTCTGAAAATGACGTGTCACCATCAGCAGAAGCTCTAAACCGTTTGTGGCCCTCGGTAAACATTTGTGAGCTCTCTGTGAGCCACATGGAAAGACCAAGCTGCACGCCAGCTGCTCTGTGCATCCTCCTGCTTGTCCTTTGAAGTGCTGCAGCCAAGCAGCCTGCACAGAAGCAGCCAAGGTGGACCAAAGATGCCAAATTACACACCCTGTCAGTGCCACAGCCATAAAACGTAATGGAGCTTTGAAACGGCAACAATACAGCGGAGCGTTTCTGACCAGAATTTTCCCCTCAAGGGTCGTTAGGGTTATTAGATGGGGCACAAACTCATACATCTGGCAAATCCACCATGCTGGCATGTTCGGAGGAAATAGCGGTAGGCACAGCAGTCTCCCCAACGCAACAGGAACCCTCTTTTCAATTTCCTGCGCCGCTTTCCATTCCTGCTTCATTCTGCGCAGGGGCCTGCAAAGCGGGATTCTCCGAGGAAGAGTCCGGCGTTTTTTCCAGAAGCGGCACGGCAGAGTTCAAAACGAGGAAATTGATTCTGTCTGAGGCAATATCTGCGACGATGATCTCAATAAAGGCACATGGGGACTGCCGACACGGATAGAAAGATTGGCCCGGTGTTCCTCCTAACGCAGGAGTGGCCTCCAACTGAAGCCGTTTAGCCGAGTTGTCATTTCCTCCACATCCAAACAAGAGCATTTAGAAACAAACGGGGATGCCAGCTAATATCTGCTGCTGTGACGGTTTCATGCAGGAAGAGCTGACAAATAACGCGAGGCTTTCTGCCAAAGGGAATTCTCAATAACCAAAGAAGTATAAAAAATTTATTTGGCCACATATTATTGACATCCAAATATAGAATTGCAGTATAATATCTCTTGGTTTTCAGCCACTGTTGTACAATAATGATACTGTATAATGTGGTAGAACTATTAAAATAATGTTGTAAATAACAGTGTAACAAAGACAGGCTTCATTTTATTTCCAAGCCATGAGTTTAACTTTGTGGAATGGGGGGCAGATACTACTGAACCTTTTCATGATATTTTGATACTTTAAAATTCATATGCTCTGTCTTCTGTAATCCCCCAGTCGGTCGAGGCAGATGACCGTTCATACTGAGCCTGGTTCTGCTGGAGGTTTTTTCTTCATGTTAATGGGGAGTTTTTCTTTCCACTGTCGCTTCATGCTTGCTTAGTATGAGGGATTGCTGGATAGCCATGGACAATGCATACGACTCTCCCTGTGGCTCTACGCTTCTTCAGGAGTAAATGCTGCTTGTCGGGACTTTGATGCAATCAACTGGTTCCCTTATATAGTAAATTCTGCAAAATCTGACCCAATCTGTATAATATGATTGAATTTGACTTTGGAGAGTGCCTTAAAATGTTTCATGAATTGGCGCTATATCAATAAAATTGAATTGAATTGAATATGTATGTCATTTGTTTTCATAGGCCTGCATTCTCCAGATAGAAACCTGCAATGAAAAACATTTTAGTGTTGACATCTAAAAAATAAAAGAAAAAAGAAAAGAAAAGGTGGCCTTAAACTTCCCCACTTGAAGCTTAATACACTCTTGTCCTGTTTAATCTGAGTGTGCGGTGGTTTTAAATTTCTGCCTACGGTTTCATGGGGATGTAATGTGATGTTGCCTCCACAAGAGGGCGGTAGGGCACCAAGTTGTTCATCAAACATAGACATTATAATCTATGCTGTCAAATGCCATGAACCAGAAGAAAAAGGCTGTTTATACATACATTGCATTCCATTTGCCTTAGAAAACAAAAATAGGAACTGGGAATGGGATAAACCAGGTTAAAAAGGGTTCCTGTTAACATTGGTGGAGAAGTGAGGATTCCAAAATAAAGAATAAATAAATAAAAATAAACAAAACAACAGGTTAGGTTTCCAATATGGCGAAGGCCAGGAAAGCTTTTGTTTTTTTCATAGTACCTCTTAGGAATGTCCTTTAAAGCTGGACCTTCCACATGCAGACATGCTACTTTTAACTTGGTTCAGCGTTGCAGCCGCTACATGTAACATTGTTTAGGCGCACTGTCACAACTGTGTCTCATAAAATAAACATGTTTCATCACAGCTTGTTGTCGACGCCAGGAGCTGTCATATTGGTCTTGAAAACTTCTCAGACTTTCCGAGGGGAAAGTCCAACTAAAGCAGCTGTTGCAGTTGATGTTTACGATCGGAAGCTGGGATTTACGAGTTCCGACTGCGAATAGAACGCAGCGATAGACAGAAGAATATCTGAAAGAAGATTCATTGAGTCGTTGAATTTATAAAGTGTTTTTGGCCTCAGACATTAATATATAACTGTGTTTGTTTGGGTTTTTTATGCATGTAAATGATAGAGCGTTCCCCCTAACTCTCCCAGCTTGTATTGTATTAATAATGGGGCATATTAAGTGTCAAAAACACAAGAAATAGTAACATTTATTAGTTTTTTTCTTCTGTTTGTATTTTATTGCTTCTCTGTTTACCTTTAGATTAAAACTAAATTGTCCAGTGCAATTTACTACACTGTTGTGACCGTTGTTCCTAAATTATGTTAATGAACAATTTAAGTAATCTTTGGATTGTGTGAAATCTGTTCAGTAGCCAAAGTCCAAAAGAGCTAAGATACATATTTTGTGGGTTTTATTTTGTAAAGTTTGACCAGACGGACAAATGAAATTACTTGATATTGACTCTCAACACGCTCCCCATGAGGTGTTGCACAACTTCACACAGCAGCGCTGTAGACACACAAACACTCAACCACCTTCCTATTGGAGGCTCACCTGAGCAATTTTGACTGGGAATCAAATCAGAGAGCAACTGCTGCAAGTTTACAACTCCGCTCACATTGTCAGAAACCTTTACAAGATATTGTTTGGCCAACAAGACGAATGCAAAAGGGTCGCTTAGAGTTATGTTGCCTATAAGCAGATAAACAGCGAAAGCCAAAGTAGCAGACACGCCGTGATGCTCGTTGAGCTGCTGCTCCGACTGACCCGTTGATGTGAGAGTAACTTAAAAAGGTTGTTAACGCCGCTGCGTCTTCAGCAGCAAACTGAGTACTGTGATCTTTTGTTTCTCCCTAACTGGAAACCAGGAGCAAATTGAGAGGCACAAGGATGCCACACAAACCAGAGTACCTGTCATGAAAGTTGTGGGTTGAATTCCAGCTTCCTCCTGCCGCATGTTGGTGTGCCCCTGGGCAAGGCACTTAAGCAAAACAATGGCTCAAATCTACTCAAACATGCCATTAGAGCAACTTTTCTATATAATCTGTACAGTATTACATGTTCTGTATGTTTTTCATGTTTGTTTCTTAATGTTTGTATTTGTTTTGTTTTAGGGACCTGGTCTGCAAATTAGCTGTTAGTTAGATGACCAATGAACACGGCATCGGCTGCACTTCAAATTGTAACAATGTTTTTTTTTTATGTTATGTTATGTCCCTTTAAAATAAACTTATTAATAATAACAAATTACCCCAAGTTGCCTACCGGCATGGATGTCTGCATGTTGATACACTGACTTATTCATACCCTTACGCAGATCGGTAGGTAACTTGAGGTGAATGCCTTAACGTCCAGTGGCGTGGCCTTCCTCCTGCCACCTGATGGTGTCGAAGCTGAGATCAGACCGATTGCAGGATGACTACTGTACCGACTGAGCAGTGTTTTCTAAATGGTTGCTGAATTACCTTCTACTTATTGATTTTTTTTTTCTTCTTAATTTAGACAAAGAAATAAAAATATTGACTTACTGTAATTTTGTAATTTTTTCTGCTCTTAATTAGAAACAATCCAATGTTACTCCAAATAAGGTGTTAAAAATGATATCCAGCATTATTGCTAGTTGGAAGTTTTACCATCCGGATCAAACTTAGAATGATATTTTAAAATTGCTGTTCATCCAATATATCTTTCTGATCTGAAGCCGAAACCGGCTCCAACAGCTCAGCTGGAAACATTCCTAAAGTATCGCATTTCTATTTTTGGAATAAAATAATCCTCCTTACTCTGCTCGGATCTGATTCCAGAGTCCAATCCACTTCATAAAATAACCTTTTCCTGTGCTGGTGTGTGAAGACAGCATCCAAACCTCCCACTCCCCCATTTCTCAGCACCTACATTTTGGATTTTTAAGCGTGGTTATGCTAAACCTGGTCAGAATGTGTCAATCATGTGAGGACCAATGGCACACCAAAGCAACAAAAACAGCAACAGCAGACTTTACGTGTGGAAAAATAACTCTCACCAGAGTAAGTGCTCCATCATGAGTTTGCTCAGCAAAGGTTACAGAGAGAAAAGATGGCATGCTGGGGTTTGCAATCACAATCATTCCTTCATGGCTCAAAGGGGAGACTCTCACCCAGCAAGGATTTAATTAAAGCCACAGTGGAGCATCAAGTTGAATTTTGTATCGGTGCAGAATGGAGTTCTGCAGAGCAGCAAATGTGCCCCCTACTTTATTTATTTGCGCGTATGAGGCTAATATAGACATAATGAGGAACTTTGCTCCATCTGCTGTGTTATACAATAAAAAAGATCACAAGGGAGACATGACCTGGTGTGTTATTGCTTAGTTAATGGTTCTTGTGATGAAGTTAGGATGCAAAAAGTTTTTCGCTGCCGTTTGGATTATTGGACTGAAATTGGACAAGAAATCAGGATCATGGGTCGATGCATTTGTTGCATGATCCAGGAAAACAAATAAACAGTGTACACATTTTGGAAATCTTGGAAAAATGTCCTGAGACCGGAGATTTGTAGGTATTTAAGAAAAAACACTCACCAGCCTCTTTATTACGTACGATTGTTAGAATAAATAGCCAGATGTGGCGGCAGCTCAATTCAGGTATCCAGATGTGGCGAAGATGAGCTGCTAAAGTTTAACCTGAGCTTTAAAATGAGGGTGAAAAGGAACGTAAATTAAGTCTGCTTGGATTGAATTGAAAATAGATTTCTCTATATACACTGGATTTTTCAGTGAAACATGCCTTGAGATGACATTTGTTGTCAGGCGGCACTTTATTAACAAACAACGCAGAACTGGAAATAAACTTTAAATGCAGCGAGGTTGCTGGTGCCAGGTCAGCTGGTCAGAGACGGCTGATTTACTGGGATTTTCAGACACAACCGTATCCCAGGTTTACGGGAAAAATAAATCCTGTGAGAAGCCGTTGTGTGGACAGAAATAACTTGCTGATATCGTAGGAGAATGTGCAGACTGGTTTGAGACAATAGAGAGCCAACAGCAGCTGGAACAACCACGGGCTGCAGAAAAGGATCTCTACAGCAGACGGGCTACAGCAGCAGAAGACCCTACCAAGCACCGCTCCTGTCAGTAAACAAAGGAAACCAGGGCTATAATCCACACATGCCAACAGCATCTAATGACGTTTTAACAGTTCGGCCTGGTGATGGTGTAACGGTGTGGGACGGACATGTTTCCAGCAGGTTAATGCACCACGTCACAAAGCGTAACTGGTTTGAAACTGGCTTCTTGAATAGGGCAATGGGTTCACGGTACTCCAGTGGCTTCCACAGGCACCAGATCTCAACCCAGTTATGCCTCCTGGGGATGTGGTGGAACGGGAGATTTTCACCATTGATGTGCAGGGGTCAGGCACAACCGTGTGATGCTATCATGTCGATTTGGACCAAAATCTCTGAGGAATACATCAAAGACTATGAAGAATTAAGACCCTCCTGAAGGTAAAACAGGGTCTCAAACACGGTACTAATAAGGTGTATCTACTAAGTTAGGTGTAAATTTATGCACAAAGATGTGTTAAATAGTAAAACACTTGATGAAACCCTATTTGTGTATTCACCACAACATTTAGCTTCTTTAGGCATTTTGGAAAAACAGCCAAAGTAGCTCCAAAGATGGAGTCAGAGGTCTCTGCAACACCACCGGAGTGTAAGTTTATTTCCAGATGTTACATTACATCTTAAAAGTGTGGGTAAGAGCACGCCTCTGTCGTAATTGTTATCAGATTTAAAAATAAAAAGTAAGGAATATAATACGACCAACATCCCCACAGCATGATGCTGCCACCTCTGTGTTTCATCATGGGGACGGTGTGTTTTCGTGCTACAAAGATCCTTTTTTGTCTCATCCAGGTGTTTGCTCTGTTCCCTACATGGCTGCAGCTCATCCAGATATGCCAGGGGTCTTTTAGGCCATCACCAATTGTTCTTTTTGAACAAGCAATAACAATATGACACATTTAATGTCTACAATATTGCAGGTGTATTGGCTGACCGAAGCGTTTTGGCTTGTGGCGTTCACCAGGGTCTTTACAGATGGATGACTTGTAAAGACTAAGGTTGTTTCCTGGTGTTTCCGGCATTGCTGGAGTCTTCTCTTCTGCAGATCTTTGTTCCTCTCCATGCACCCTGGGAAGTGCGTGAAGTTGTTCCAGAAATGTTTGGAGCCCTTGAAAATATCACAGAAAAATGAGACAGTTTCAGCTTTCTGTGCTTTGGAGACTATGGTTACTTACCTCACTTGGTAATTTACAGTAAAAATGTTCTCACAGCAAACGTCTGTATCCACTGAGCATCTCATTGATTCAAAGGCAGAAAGGATGGAGCGTTTAAATTGAAGAGTTCAAATTCCAGCCTTGGGGTTTGTATGTTCTCTCCTTGCATGTGTGGGTTCCCTCTGGGTACTCCAGCTTCCTCCCTCAGGTTAATTGGTCTCTCTGAGTTGCCTTTTGGTGTGAGTTTGTGTGTGTTTGTGCTGCTCTGTGATGGACTGGCGTCCAGGCTGAACCCCGCCTCTTGCCCAAAGATCACTGGAGAATTCCTCCAGGAATAAGTGGGAAAGGGTAACAGAGAGAAAGAGGAGGTTAAAGTGAGAAAGCTTTCCTAATGAATGACTGCTAACCCTGTTCAGACCACTGTCTTCAAATTCCCCGTAGAACCTGCATTCTCCTTTCAGTCCACCTTAGCTAAAGTCTAGACACAAGCAAAGTGCCGCTTTTGTTTGTTTTTGGGTTTTTTTCAGCATTTCGAATCAATTCAAGCTGTGGTTTGTAGATGCGCCCGAGGGTTGCATATTTCAACAAGTAATTAAAGTTAATATAAGCTACGTCATCTGTTTGGGTGACGTCTCACGCAAACTTGTCTAACTCCTGCCTCCGCAGGCTTCGCTACATGTGCGACTCATCAAACTTTTATGCAAGTTATTCAGTTTGACCTTAAAACCTTTCTCCAATCTGGAACAAATGTGCTTCCCCGGAGCCTGAGTCACGCCCCACCCTGACGGCCTCTAGAGTTTCAGATGCTGAACAGAGCCCTTGTTGATGGCAGCCGCTGAGGACTAAGGAGGTGGAGGCCACGCAGAACAGACTCCTGCCGGGAGTTAATGCCGCGTCCTGTTGGGAAGGCAGGTCGACCTGCAGACCATGGAGTGGGGAGCCCAGCGGGGGGGAGCCGAGGAGGTGTGTGTCAGCGCCGTCAGCTCTCATTTATGTGGATCCTCTTACTCAGTGTTCTTCTCTAAGCTGTGATGGTTTTAGGCAGGAACCCAAAGGCTGGAAGGGTTAGTGACAGGGTTATAGAGAAAGTGCATGGATAGAGTAAACACAATGAATATTTGCAAAGATTCTGGGAAAAAATATTTTATTTTAAATAATTATGTGGTACCATTTTTTTATGTCAAACATTATTGTATCTATAGCAAGAACAAAGTCACACACAGCTGGTGTCTCCTGTAAAAACAATATACTCGCGCCCTCTAGAGGCAGTTTAAAGAAATTGCAACACTGTTTGAACTAAACTTCATTAAAAGCTTTTTGTTTGGTCAAGTACAAACTGCCTTTAGAATCAATTCAAAGTATGTTTTGCTATAGTGACAGCTACTACATATCAATAAGTAATTCAGCGATTGAAGTCTCATACTGTGGATCACACCTTTTTTGTGACATTTTTGTTCTTTTTAGACATCTGGTTAATGCAGCATCATAGATATATTCGTGAAGTCATTAGACTCCAGCTCTGCCATACTGAATTTCACTGAAGCAGTAATCCACCATACCTACATCAATAACCAGTCACATAAATTTGTTAACATTTACTTAAACTCCTGGCCCTCTTTCAGTCACTGCCTCTTCTGCTGCCAAAATCATTCTTTGACTTACTTAATAGTGGAGTAACAGGACAGTATTTCAGTAGCTTGGTCTTTCTGTTCATCTTTAGGAGATTATCAGCGTCACATGCTTACAAAGAGCATGCCACGCTCTGCTTAGACTTCACAATTGTAATGCTGCCACTTAATTTCCATCCATCCATCGTCTAGACCTGCTTGTCCGTTAGGCGATTGGCAGGGCACACCGTGGACATGTCGCCGGTCCATCACGGAGACACAGAGGACAAAAAGCCACGCAGGCACTCTTTTTCACTCATGGGTTATTTATTTTTATCATAACCAATCGATAATGTTTTTGGAGTTCCCAGAGAGAATTTATGCAAGTAGGGAAACATGCAAAGAACTCGAGCCAGGATTCAAACTCCATCACCATCTGACTGGAACAGCGCGACCATGACACTTAACTTTCTCAATTTTAATGAATCGAAGGCGCAGTTCATGCTGCTGGGAACAAAAGGCACAACTAAGTCCCGCAGCATTTCTGTCTCTCCCTTTGGGCAATGAGGGAAATCTTTAATTACAAATGAAGAAGTCAGTGAGGTTACCCCTTTGAAAACGTGACAGCCAGAGTAAATCCAGAGGTGACATGGTGGTTTTTAATCCACCGAGGCGTTTGACAAGAATCAAACCTTCGGGGCTGGTTAGTCTAATGAGCTACTCTTTGGTGTCATCCAGACGGCAGAAGGTACAAAAAGCTGCAGCTGGGTTTTTAATGAGGTTGAGCAAAACAGAAGAATATTTCTGGCCCCGCTCCACCGGCTGCCAGTTTATTTCTGATCTAAGCCTCTGTTTCAGGTGTCTTCCTCCTCAGCTCCTTATCTCTCTGAACTGATATCCTTTTACACGCCGTCTCGTTGCTTTTCCAGCTCGTTTAAAAACGTAGTATCACTCGCCGGCGGTTAATGTGTGAGCAGCTTTTACAAAGCCCAGCTTGTTGCGTCTCTTTTATTATGTACCTCTGCTGCTTTTATGTAGAACGCTTTGGTCAACCGTCTTGTTGTTTCAGGAGTGTTTTAAAGTCTTATGGTACTGTTGTTAAAAATGTACTTTGAGGGTCAGATTATCATATCAGCCTCATGAAAGGGGAGGGCTGAAGGTTTCAACAGCTATTACTGGCCTCCTTTGATGTTCTCCGTCACGTTTCCTGTCTCAGTGGGAATGATAACTGAACAGGGATCAAAAAAGTTTCCTAATGAAGCTGTTTTGTAGTCTGCAGATCTAAAATCCCAAAAGAAAGTAAAATTGGACCGAGTCCTCATTGAGGTTTGGTACAAGGAGCACCGACATTTTGGTGGCGCTGCTTCCCACTTGGATGTTCTCTGATAAGGAGTAAGGGACACTTTAGTGTCAGCAAAGCAGAATGTGGTTTAAAATGGCTGCAGACAAAGGTTTGGAGAACATTAAAGGACTTTTTGCAGAAGGTGGTTTTCTTGAATTTGATTGTTTGTTGCAGGTTGAAAACATTTTATACGATGCAAACACAAGTGAATAATAGTGATAATAATACAAGAAATACAAAAAAATTATAGTGCACTGAAACACTGCTTGCCCTCCCTCACATATTTCTCATGTATGTGCCTTTAGTTGCAGTTTTCTCTCATAATTCTGACACTAGTGACCTTTAATATGAGTAGGCTGAGCGAGAGGGGGAAGACATGCAGCAAAGCAAACTGCTTTTTGTATTTTCTGAGGTTCTCCTTATCCAGTATCAAAATTTAACTGATGATCTGAAGCAAAACAAAAAAAAGTAAAAGTAGAAGAAATCTGAAAAGGGGCAAAGCTGTTTTTGCAGCAATGTATGCTGCCCCTGATGGATTGTAGGTCTGGAGAGCAAGTACTCAGGAGAGCACACATGAAGCTGATCAGCGGAAAACGATAATCAATAAGAATGAGGTTACTGCTGTATAAGTGACTGCTAAAAACCTAGCCAATCAGAAGCCTGAGCTGCTGATTGGCTGACACTGCAGAGCCTTTTACAAAACGATTCAGAGACAGAGGCACCTTGTTTGGCTGTGTGGGTTTGTCCCAAATTGATTAATATTCTAATAATATTAATCAATTATTATGCTGGACAGACTGTAAACACCACACACATTTTTCATATTTGCAATGTTACACAGAAGATGTATTTCCATACATCTTTAGCATAAGTAGATTGAATACAGCTATAGGTATACTTGTGAAGTTAGTGCCTTTGCTGTTCAAGGGTGTGTCAGTTCAGGAAGACAGATCCTGATAAACACGTGTCATTAATTGGTGCTATATAAATAAAACAGAATTCAATTGAATCAGTAAACCCCCTGCCATCTTTGTCAGACTCATCCTCAAACAGGACATTCTGGCAGACTGTTTTTAGTACGGTGAATTCTTCTGAGGCCTGTTTGATCCCCTTCTCAGAGCAAAAGCTGCTGCAGCGTTCTCTCTGCAGGCCTTTGGCAGCTAACCAGCCACCACTGCTTCAGCCCCCAGGAGAGCAACAAGCTAAGTTTCAGAGATTTAGTTAGAGCAGAAGGCTGCGCAACTTAATTAGTTAATATTCATATTAAATGCCCCGCCCCCCTCCTTTTTTCAACAAAAAACCAGGTCTGCAGAGAAGACGATCCATCCAGGACTTGAACAGGTCAAGTGTAAGGGCATTTCTGCAGACCCCACACAACCTGCACACAAACTGTTAAGACTTTTACCTTCAGCTCGGCGCCACAGAGCACTCTCTGCTAAAACCAGCAGCCACAGAGACAATTTCTTCCCCCACGCATATTTTTACAATTTTTAATATCAGTATGTCCAACTATGTTAGTAAAACACATTTGCTGTTGCAGGGGCTCCTGTAATTATTTTTCTTACTCAAATAAAAGTAATCATGCAAGAAATCACTCACGTAAGAGTAGAAACGTGCTTGGTTAAATGGCAACTTCAGTACTGAGTAGTTAATGGCTGATAGCATCTGATTTAATGTTTGAAAATGATGTTATCCGACAGAACGGCATGAGCAAATTCTAGCTTGTCAAACTATAATATAAAATAAAAAAGTGAAAATAACATCAGGATCTCAAAATAACAAATGTAGGCAGAGAAACATAGAAATATATTTTTTTACCATCAACTTATAAAACCAATATTTACAGTAGGCAATACATATAATCTCAGGAAAGGATAAAGAACGTCCAGCTACAATATTTGTTTACTGTATTTCCACATGATTTCCAAATGGATCAAGGTACTTGTGGTGGGTAGAGGACCCAGACGTTCTACTCAAGTAAGAGTAAATAAACAGAAATACAATATTTGCTACTGACTGGTTATTCTAAAGCTGGGTGTTGGTGAAAACAAACTCAAATCACACCAAACACCCTATTCAAATGATCTGTGTTATTTTAGGCTAAACCCCGACAATAAATCCTTCAAAAAATTATAAAATACATTTTTATGTTATTCTCAATCACCGGTCAAAAGTATTTATATGAGGTGGAAATAGTGGACGTTTACCTGTTTACGTAAACAGACTTCAGACTTATCAACTGACGTATAAATATATGATGAAATGTTAATATTAACTCAGGTTTTAGAGCGTCTCATAAATGCCTCTGCACACAGCAGTAAAAAAAAAACACTATCTTCAGGCAGATAATCACTTGCCTTGTGATGTTGTCCCCGTTTTTTTATTCACTTTGGTATAATGACAGTGCAGCAGAGCTTTCAATGACAACTCATTTAACAGACGTGACTCAGCGGGTACAATAAAACTATTTACTGATACGACACACGGCAGAAAGTGGATTTATGATGCGGCCTGGACAGCAATTTTTAATAAAAGTGAAGATAAAATAAATTATCAACTGACAAAGAATCGAAACAGCGTACTCAGCCACGTCATTAACGCCTCTTTGTTGTCTTGTAAAAATGAACATTTCAAACTCTTATACAGCTTTTATGTGACAATCATTCTGCACTGCTTAAAGGGAGAAGAACCCAAAACTGTTGGCAGAAAACACAAAGAAGTGACAAACCTACATGTGTTTTCATCATGCTAATAATTTGTTAACGCATCTCTTGAATCACTGACAGTATGTTTGTCACATCATGACTTGGGAATATTTGTCCACTGTCTCTTTATGTTTTTTCCCCCTAATACATCTCACTGTAATGACCTGTTGTCCAAATCCGTCCTGAGGTGAGCTCAGAGGTTTGCTGTCAGATTTATCTCTGAACTCCAATCAGGCCCGTCCTAAATGTTAATTTTCTTCTCTGGACGTCAGTCTTTTGTTGATTTGGACGACTCTTCTGACACAGCATGAAGCTATAAGACGAAGTTTATCTTCATTGTTACATCAAACGCCAAAGGATTTTAGGGGCAGAGATGACCTGAGTGTAGATCCACCTGAAGGAAATCCAGAAACGTGACCTGGTAGCTTGATGCTGCCACCAGCGAGTTTTACTCTGGGTTCTTTCCAATCACTGCATGAAGATCTCAGTAAAATGGTTTCCACCTGTAGAACCCAACCAGCACTGGTTGGGAAGTCCTGCAGCTCGTCCAGCTTTGCTGTCGACCTTCTGCCAGCCTGTCTCACCTGTTTCCATTAACTCATTTCATCCAATTTGGATCAACACGCGTTTTTTTTTATTGCAATTCTCTTGATGTCAGATTTCTTTCTCCTCATTGAAGACCATTTTTTCCGTTTCTTGGTAAATGCTAAATAAAATGTGGTGGGATTTATTTATTTTTTTGCACCATTGTCTTGACTATAATGAGATTGTTTAGACAGTTTATATTAACCTTGGCTTCAGCTAAAGGACACAAGCAACCTTTCAGCCAAATCCTACCAAGACCTGTGAACTTTATTTCTGGTTGATCGTGGTTAAATTTGTAGGAATTACAGTTAAAATTAAGTAAAAGTTTAGCTGACCATTTAAACGGTTGCACATTTTTTGCAACCAGGTTACTTTTCACTCTTTGTATATACTTATTTTAGTATATTCCTTTGTTTTTTAGTTGAACCTGTCATGATTTGTCTAAGTGAATCTGGAAAGAGCATGCACACACAGAGCTTATTCTGTTGCAGTTTATTAAAGGTAATGAGTAGGATGATGATGACCAGAGTTAGAAACCAGACTGGAGATGATGGATGCAGGAGCAGGCTGAATGGAAGAAACTGGAGAGAGTTATTGGAGATGCTGGGCTGCTGTCAGAGCAAAGGTGCAGAGCGAGACAGTTCTTGGGGTGTAGGACTGCTGGAGCACAGGGTAACAGACAGTCCAGCAACAGAGCAGCAGGGGCAGTTCTTGAGATCCGGGGGCTGTAGTAAATTGAATTTGACTTTGTAAAGTGCCTTGAGATGACATGTTTCATGAATTGGCGCTATATAAATAAAATTGAATTGAAATTGAATTAAATCCAGCAGCTAGCAGAGGCCTTACTTGAAGCACAGAGGTGGCAAGAGATCCAGCAGCTAGCAGAGGCCTTACTTGAAGCACAGAGGTGGCAAGAAACCCAGCAGCTAGCAGAGGCCTTACTTGAAGCACCGAGGTGGCAAGAAATCCAGCAGCTAGCAGAGGCCTTACTTGAAGCACAGAGGTGGCAAGAAATCCTGCAGCTAGCAGAGGCCTTACTTGAAGCACAGAGGTGGCAAGAAATCCAGCAGCTAGCAGAGGCCTTACTTGAAGCCCAGAGGTGGCAAGAAATCCAGCAGCTAGCAGAGGCCTTACTTGCAGCACAGAGGTGGCAAGAAATCCAGCAGCTAGCAGAGGCCTTACTTGAAGCACAGAGGTGGCAAGAAATCCAGCAGCTAGCAGAGGCCTTAGTTGAGGCACAGAGGAGGCAGGAAATCCAGCAACAAAATGGAACAAACCAGGCTGACAGACGTGGAGTGAGTGGAGTATGATGAGAACAGGACAAGACAGGCGTTGTGTTGATAGAGACTGAAGAGGAGCCGGTGGGGAAGAGAAGACTGAGGGAGCCTTATGTAGGGTGGCTGGCAGGTGGAGTGAATTCAGACTAATTAGTGCCTAACAGGTATGACTGATTGCTGAGGAGTGAAGGGTGAGCTGAGTAAGAGGAGGAGAAACTGAAAAATAACAGGGGAAAAAAAGCCAGACTACAACTAAACAATGACAGAACCGAGCAGGATGGATGACACATTAAATGTGGGAATAGTTTTGAATTGTCATGGTTTCAGTTTGGAATCACAAACAGCGTAAGTTAAAAGGAGTGTTCAACACCTTTCAGTTCAAAGGTATATCCATATCTGAGCTTGATTATCTCTCAATCCTACAATCAGACCATCAGCTCATTTCATAACTGGTAGTCGTGCTAGCTTTACTTTATTTACATATCACATATAATGCTTCTATGCATATATTTTCTTCTAAAGGGTGCTTTATATTTTTTACTGGCATTTTAAATTTTAGCTGTGTATTATATCTGGAATCTCTGCGGGAATCTGCTAAAATTTGTAATGGTTTCATGATGACAATAAAGACTCATAACCTAGACTAAATGAATTGCTGCCACCCTTCTGTATGGGACCGATTTTCCTTCACTTTGACTATTTACAACATTGTGAGATCTTAAATCCTTTGAAATATTACTGATGTATTGAAAGCAAAATTCTTTTAAAGGTGTACTATTTTTTGGCTGCCCTGAAGACTGTGACCCATACGTGTTAAAGCACATCATGCCATGCAGAAAAAGACACAGACTGTGAATTAGGCCATCAGTGAAATCCAGAACTCCCACCACTAGACCAAAGTAAATGTTCCTGGCCGACCTATGCAAAGCCTCAGCTTGGTGCCCTTTGGAAATTCATAGTTTGAACTAAAGATTAATGTTGATGCCTTCTAACCTGAAGATTTACCAAAAGCAGTACCACAGGCTGTTACCCAGCAAAAAGGCTACAGAAATGACTAACAGTGCCTGGAATGCTAATAAATAACACCCTTTTATCTTTATTTTTTTTTTGCAGCATAAATTAGTTTAAATAAACAATGTAAGCATCCAAAATAAAACAAGGGAGTATAACAAGCTGGTTTAATAATACTTTTCTCTGTTTAACAGCCACTGGGAAATAATAAAAATTATCCTTTTTTCAAAGGAGAGTGTTGGTCCTCAGCTTTAAAAGTAATGTACTTCAGGATCAGCACTAACAGTGGTTTTATATCTATCAGTATCCCTGCATGCTTCTATTTATCGCAACACAGAAACTCAGAGGCAATAGTCTGAGCTGAGATCCCCAGACCTTCTACTCACCAGGCCTCCCTGCTGCTCTTTTTGGGGGAACGCTGCTCATTTGCCATAGTGGTCATGGAAAGGGAAACCCAAGGCGTCCTTCTCAGATTTCTAATCTAGGTTACTATGGACCTGAACCCCACCACCTGCAGGTGGTAAGTTCACCTGATGTGTTTAATCTGAGCAAAATGACTGCATATTTTATTGGATTTACCATAAAGATTGAGACATTGCATTTTCCTAGCCCAATACTAGGACCTAGGCTTACATCATGCAACGATACATAAGAGACAAAATGCTTGTGACCGACTGTACCGTCAGGGTCTGTGAGAAAGCCTTCCACAACGATGGGATGGCAGCTCAAAGAAGAAATGCTGCAGCATGAACCCACACTTTGATTTTTCATTTTTTCAAGTCTTGTTTTTACTTTTGTGACCTTCATTCAGCAGCTGGGTGGAGCAGAAGATGTGGACATTATCTGATTTTATCTTTATCTCTCTGAACAAATTTAATTAAGCGACAATTTATGGTCTTCCTTCTTATACAAGAAAGAAAAAGCACAATCTCCACCTGCACGCATTACTTTATCTTCATTATGACCTTCATGTCTTGTGATTGAGTTATGAAAACGGTTATCTTACACATGGCACACTCTGCTGCTAAACCGCTAATAAAGATAGAGTGGAGTAAAAAGACTCCTTCAAGACTGCAATACAAGCAAATATCTAAAGATATATCACTAGTTCTTCTTTATTGCCAGGACGATTAATACTAATTTTAATAAAATCCTACAGTTTTTAGAAGCTGTGTTTTTGCACACAACACGATTGTATGAATATTAAATGACTTTTATTTTGGCTACTTGTCTGTATGATTGTCTAAGGGAAAGCTGAGAAGTGAAACAAAATGCTTTCACTAATATGTTTGGCCTTTTTGTCTGTATTTACTGGATTAAAATCAGTATGAAAAATAAATTCTATTTACCACGAGAATATAGATTTAATGACTTTACAGTCTCATCGTCAAATACATCCAATGGGATAAATTGTCAGATTCAATCAGAGAGAGAAAATTATTTCCATCAGGACATTGATGACAAATAAGAGCATCAATAAAAGTCGGGTTCAAGCTGCTTGATCCTGAAGCCTCCATCAAAGTGTGAAAGGAAAGTATGTGTCTATTTCAAAAGAAAACATTTAGGTGTTCTACAAAGGAAAAAGGATTTGTGAAAATTTCTTTTAGCTGTTTCTGTCCACCTATGTGTTGCTGCAGTGAACATGCAAGTGTGTTGGGGAGAAGTTTTGTAAGTGCAAAACGGATCGCTCTCCATGAAAGAGATCTGAAACCTACAGCCTACAGTAACAATATGGGTCCTCACAAAGACAGCAAAAACCGCTGGCCAGTCTGCTGCAGTCTTGGTGGAAAATGCCGAGACTTTTTCTGCATGAAATATCCAAAAATTGGCCTTGAAAACTGACATTAAACAACATCAGAGTGAAGTGTGCTGGAATACCTCCAACAAATACATAAACAAATAGTGAATACAAAGAAATTTTGCATCACTAAAGCAAAGCAGAAGACAAAGATTTTGGACCTCTGCACACCATGATCAAACAAATTATGCACCGTATTCATGATAAAACATGACAAGGTCTTTTGCTTCAAATCAACGGCAGAAATTTCCTTTCCGTTTTTTTGGGGGAACAAAACCCAGAGATTTCTCAAGCAGTAGAGATTCAGGTAATTGTAATGTAAAATGTACAGTATTCAGTCTAACGTACAGTATGGCGTGTACAGAACATTGAATATTAGGTAAGAACCCTGGCTGAAATGGTCTGACCAAATGTCGTTAATGATATTAATGGTAATCCTTTTTTCTTTTTACAATTTGTAACATGAATAACCGCATGTCATCTGCCATCTGACTCAGAATTGACAAATATCTGGTCAAGTAATTCAGATGTAGTCAAAAAGGGTTTTGACAATTTGTGACTGCAGTTTTTGTTCTCTTTCATCCTCCTGTCAGTTGCTCTGCTCTCTCCATTCAGTATATATATATATATATATATATATATATATATATATATATATATATATATATATATATATATATATATATATATATATATATGGGCTGGGCAACGATTAAAATCTTTAATCGCGATTAATCGCATAATTCGCCCGATTAATCATGATTAATCGCATTGTATGCACAAACTCCAAGAATGAATTCAAAAGTAGTGTAAAGAGCACTGTTTTTTAATGTTCTGCTGCCATATGAACAAAAGTGTTGTAACATTTGTAGCACTTATGTTATTTTATACTGGATATTTTCAACCCATCTATTGAATTTAGTGCACTAGTTGATCTTTTCTTCATAAGAGAACAGCAGCACTGCAGCCAAAATATGGCCTTTTTTGACCTGCTGTATATTAGCCAGTCCCTAAGCTTGATGTATCATGAAACTGTTGACCTTTTGGGTTTTGTGGTTTTTATTTTATTATTACAATTAAATAATAATAATAATAATAATAATAATAATAATAACAATAATAACAATAATGTTCTGTTCAGTGTTTTTTCGCTATCCCACCTCTTATATATTTCAATCCTTAATAATCCGTAATTTTGTCTGTGTTGTGTGCACCTGCCTGTTGCTTTAATCCTATAAATTTCCCCGTCGTGGGATAAAAAAAGAATTAGCTAATGTTATCTTATCTTAAATAACACTTTTTAATATATGTACTGGGTTCTTTCAAGGTCTTAATTACATTTTCTGTGTGGGCTCCAGTAACATATGATAGATAATATCTACTTTGAAAGTTAACATGAACTGCTGCTGAAGATGACCACTGATCTACCTGGATGTTCCATGGAGGACTGAAACGCCTCAGTCAGTGACGTCATTCTGTGGGTCTGTCGGGCAATGACAGAAGTTTCGTCTCCTCTCTCCATTTCTGTGGCTCGACGTTTTCTTGCTCATGTTTTTCACGTGCTTAGATAAATTTGTTGTGTTTCCACTGAAATTAACCGGCTTTTTACAAAACATACAGCTTGATTTCATTTACGGTATTAAAATAAAGCCAAACGGTGCTACTTCCCCTGTTCGTGTTTTTCCGCTGCTGCGGTCTCTCTCAGCTGTTTGTGTGTTGAGTTTGTGTGAGAGCTGAGTGGGCGGGCCAGACTGAGCCTGCGTCCTGATTGGCTGGTGCCGCTGAGCCATGTACGAGAGGGGAGGGGGAGCACCAGAGTGCTGCCATGACACAGCGCGCTGCAGTCAGCGCTGACTGACACTGACTGAAAGCATGTGAGCAACATGGGTTAATGCGCGATAAAATAAATATCGCCGTTAATAGTCTAATGAATTAACGCGAAATTAACGCGTTAACTTTCCCAGCCCTAATATATATATATATATATATATATATATATATATATATATATATATATATATATATATATATATATATAAATTTAGCCTGATTTGAAAAAAAAACTTAAAATATGATGTAACTTTATTTATCCAGGTAGATCTAATTGAGATTAAGAATCTCTTTTTCAAGAGACCTAGCAGCAGCACACAATTCCAAATCAAAAAATATGCAAATAAAATAAGATAGAATATAAAACAGGGGAAAACACTATGGTAATTTCAGATTTCTCATATCTTGTTTTAAGATATGAGAATAAGATTGTATTTATTTTTTTATACTTTAGGTATTTTTTTTCCAGGACAAATCAAAGTCGCCCTTGGCCTGTGTCACTTTTATCTTAGTTAGCATGAACTTTGGGTCCGTGGTAAATGGTTATGAAAACTATTATCTTATAAAATGCTTCCTTTATTACTATACAGCTAATAAACACACACAGCTGGAAACCAACAAATCTTCACCCAAACATGGTTACAAAACAGCACGACTAACATTTGACCTTGCCATTCTGATTATAGATAAGCAGCACAATAAAACTTATGTAAAAACCATATCGAAATTACATTGTTTCTAGAGTAAGAAAAGAGTAACTGGTTCTGACATATAACTCTGAGAGAAAAAAAACAAACGCACTTTCTAACAAGTGTTGAAAACATGTGACATGTGCTCATGTTTTTCTTTGCAAGAGATAAGCTGCATAATAAATTAAGTAAAGGTTGGCCTCATTCTCATGTTAAAATTCCTTACATTAACAAAACTAGGACTGGGAAACTGCGCCCAACACCTAATTACCAAGAATGAAATGAGAAAACTGATGTGACCAGAAGTGAAGCTGAAAAACTAGTCCATGCATTTGTTACTTCAAGCCTGGACTATTGTAATTCTTTACTATCAGGAAGTCCACAAAATGCAGATCAAAGTCTTCAGCTGATCCAAAATGCTGCAGCAAGAGTTCTGATGCAAATCAACAAGAGGGATCATATTTCTCCAATTTTAGCTTCCCTTCATTGGCTTCCGGTTAGATCAAGAATAGAATTTAAAATTCTTCTTCTAACGGATAAAGCCCTTAATAATCAAGCTCTATCATATATCAGAGCTCTGATTACCCCGTATGTTCCTAACAGAGCACTTCGCTCTCAGACTGCAGGTCTGCTGGTGGTTCCTAGAGTCTCTAAAAGTAGAATGGGAGGCAGATCCTTTAGCTATCAGGCTCCTCTCCTGTGGAACCAACTCCCAGTTTTGGTCCATGAGGCAGACACCCTGTCTACTTTTAAGACTAATCTTAAAACTTTCCTTTTTGACAAAGCTTATAGTTAGTGTGGCTCATGTTACCCTGAGCTACCTCTATAATTATGCTGCAATAGGCTTAGGCTACTGGAGGACATCAGGACCTATTTTGCCAACTCTCCTGAGTTCTCCTACTGTTCTCTAATTTGCATTGTTTGTTGTTATTTCAACTTTTAACTTTTTGTTCTCTGTCTTTTTTCTCTTCATAGAAGGTACACCTGGTCTGGTGTTCTGTTAGCTGTGACATCATCCAAGGGAGGCAGATCTTCTGCCATTACCCCATAAAATAAAAAAGATTACTAGATCAATGTGTGCTTCTGTGCTTTGTCTCTCTTGTTGTGTCTCCGCTCTGTCTTCTCTAAGCCTCAGTGGGTCGAGGCAGATGAGCGTTCACACTGAGCCTGGTTCTGGTTCTGGTTCTGCTGGAGGTTGTCCTCCCTGTTAAAGGGGAGTTTTCCTCTCCACTGTCACTTCATACATGCTCACTATGAGGGATTGCTGCAAAGCCATCAACTATGCAGACGACCGTCCACTGTTGCTCTACGCTCTATCGGGAGGAGTGAATGCTGCTTGGAGAGACTTGATGCAATATGCTGGGTTTCCTTAGTGAGGAAACTTTTTGACCAATCTGTTTGGATGATTTGATTGAATTTGACATTGAGATGACATGTGTTGTGAATTGGTGCAATATAGATAAAATTTACTTGAATTTAATTCAATGTCTTTACAAATATAAGCAGGTCTCAATGAGCTAGTAATCAGCAACAAAGCAAGCTACTATCAAACCGACAGGATAGGATCTAAAGCATTCCATAAAATTAGCATAGAATAATTTTCTACTATCTATCTGTGTGTTGGGTGGCTTGTTGTGCTTCTCTTGGGCATGTCTTCATAGAGCTAGTCGCTTGTTTCTCTCACAACATCTGGCAACACTGGTTTCCAACCCTTTCACTAAGATGTTCTTGTATGCTTAAATCAGACTATGAGTCGCTCGAGGAAAAAAACATCTTATAACATGACAGCGTCACAAAACACAATGCAGGAATTAGTTGGTATTGTAAATGTTAATAATAGTAAAATCAGAACAAGATTGAACAAGTTAGGGTCTGTTTGCAAAGAAGACCAATTCTTGAGACATTTTAAACAAATTCTAGCCAACCATCCACCGTCTACACCACCTTATCCTTACAGAGTTCCAGTGGCGCTGCTGCCTGGCGGTAAATTCACACTAAATTATGTAAGCTATGATGCACAGTGGAGGTGGCTGATGTTTGTGTTGTTGCCAATGTTGCCTGGTTCAAAAGGACAATGATCCTTTGACACAACTGCAAGGTTACAATAAAATGAAAGTGATGTAACAGCCCCGTAAAGGCTAGAAATAAGCGTAAAAGTAGTGCAGTAAAAAAGGCATTGAAATGCATAAAAAACTCAATCAATGCAAGCAGTGTTTTATAAGACATTGGCTGGAACACAGCTCCAGAGTTATTTAAGAAGCTCATAAGATAATCTGGAAGAGGTAATGAATTAACCGTATCCAGCTGTGGTTCTTCCGGGTTTTCTACCCTTTACGTCTTTATTATACACTTCTGTTAATAATAAAATGACTGTTGAGACAGAAACTATACTTTAACATATTTAATTTGCTATAGGTTATTGCTCCTCAACAAGCTCTATAACCTAACAGTACTTTTTGTACACACATTGTTTATTTCGGGCTAGATTTGGCAAATAAATACATTATTTACAGGTACTCATCTAAGGTTACATTATGCATACTTTTAAGAGCTGAGCAAGAAAAAAAAAAGAAAAAAGTTGCACTTGAAGTTGATCCTAAGGAAATGTAATCCATAAATTGTGAATGAGCGCAATCAGTGTGGAAGTCTTGCTTCCACACTGATGGTTTCACATCTCTAATCATTTCCTGGGTATGTGTTGCAATGCTTCCAGAATTTTCCTTTAAACAATTACTTATTGCGTTAACCTGAGAAGACCTTCAACCATAGTTACATGACCAGTGGAGAAGTTTTACACGTGTGAGTTCAGAGTGTTTCTGGGGATATCACACGTGTGCAATAAAACGCTAATCTGAGATAACTTGGATTACATGGCCATCCTGATGGTTCCAAAGATGCAAAAAAGGAGGGGATTATCTGCTTTAAATAGCTTTACAACCGGCGGAAATCCTCAGTGCATCCTTTTCTGCCCACAATGGAGAAGCTGTTGTGGCTTGGGTGTTTGTATCTTCTGTGCATCTATGGAAGTCAAGGTAGGCATGTGGAAAGACAGGATGACTTTATGCTTCTTGCAGGGCCCCTGACACATCAGGAGCCGAGAGTCTCCAGCAGTGAAGAGCACGCTGCCTTTGACTGCAGTCATCCCATACCGGCTGGCTCCAAACATTATTTTGAATACCTCCAGAGCAAAGGGGTCACCCATTTCAAAGTCCCACTGTCATGGGCCAAGCTCCTTCCCACAGGTCTCCCCAGCAACCCTGGACCCGGTGTAGTTAGTTGTTACCAGACCCTCCTGAAGCAGCTGCTGGAGGTGGGACTGCAGCCTCTCGTCATCCTTCACGGATCAGGCGTTCCAGACTCTCTGAAGTCCAGATATGGCGGCTGGGAGAGTCAGTGGCTGCTAGAGATGTTTCAGCAGTATGCCGAGTTTGCCTTGACGGAGTTTGGCCCGCTGGCACACTCATGGGTGACATTTAGTGACCTGGATGGGGTTTTGCATGAGGCGCAGGGTGCAGATCATCACAGTCTTCTGCAAAATATCCTCCAGCTCAACAAGAAGATCCACCAGTTTTACCATCAGAACTTTCCTGGCCATGGTGAGTTATTTTTTTTACTAAAACAGGATAAACTACACAGCTGTGTTGACCTAATACATGCCTATTACAATGAATCTTTGTAAAAAGTTACCCAAGCGTCTGAAAGGAAAAACTGACTAAAGCCAAAGTTTGTTTGATAGTATTACTTCATTGCTTTTGGGTTTTTGTAGGGAGACGACTGTCAGTTGGGCTTACAGGAAGAGATGAAGCTACACTTTCCCAACTTAAAGGTTCAACAACTGTAAGTTGTGTCTTCAATGTTTATTATTTGACTTCATGTGCTGTTATATAAATTAAAAAAATAAAATAAAACTCTGGAAACAACAATAATTCGATTTCTCACTTTCAACAAGGATAATCTATGAAGGATTTGTTTCGTCCATGTAAAAGGAGACATGCTTTTCTTAGTCAGCAAAACTAATACTAAACAAGCAAAAGAAGCCACATTTACATGAAAAGTGTGAACATGGCTCTAAATGAAAAACATTTTACAATATTAGATAAGATTACATATGAAATCACTCGCTCTGATTGACTTTACTTGCCATTCTTTCGTAAAAAAACAAACAAAAAAACACACCTGATTTATTTTAGTTATCCAAATTTATTTGTCAACTTTTTCAGTGTCAGACATTAGTATATCTATTATGTTTAACACCCTTTATAGAAATGATTCAAATAATTTGTGCAGCTAGGCATTTCCACATATACAGGAGATAATGTTAGACACTTATTTTGAGAAAGAACTCAGAATATGATATTAATTTATTCGTCCACAGAAACAGAGGAGTAACATAATTTTGCTCTTACCTGTAGTGTTAGTGGAAGATGTCTCAGTACCAGCCAAATATGCGCATAGTGATAGCAAATAATATAATAAACAGGGACTCTATAAGGAAATGTACTGTTGGCTTTTGTTTTTACCTGAAAACCTAATCGGCACATACATACTTTATTTGTAATCACAGGTGGAGGATTATAGATGTTGGCTTTAAATTGTTAGCATAAGAGTGGGATGTGCAGGAAAACTACATGCTTAAGGTTTTGAAGTCTGCCAGGAAAATTTGCACGACAAACGACCCAACAGGAATTTTAAACAGAGGCTTTTCTAACCTTCTGTACCAGCTGACTGTGCTACATGGAGGAACGAGCAAATTGTTGGTTTGGTTTTGTGTTGTTTATTTATTTACTTCTTTATTTATGCCCTCCTCTATGCCAGCAATGCAATTAAATTTTAGTTACCAGGAGAAAAAAAGTGAACTCAGCTTTGCAACAGCTCAGTTAAGATGCTTTTGCCCTCGGCTACCAGAAAGCTGGCTGCAGCCCTATCAGCTCCTTAGTTCCCACACTAATAATTGATGCTATACTTAGCATTTATTTCTCTGTAAATACATTTTATCCAATCTTCTCCTATTCCTCACAGGTCGATTTCTTGTCGGTGGTCATTGATTACAGCTGCGCCTCGTCTGCAAACTTTGCACTGGAGCTGAAGGAATTACAGGTAAACTACATGTTATGAGTTTTTTTCCTCTCCAGTTGTCTTAAATGCAGATCAACCTAAACTACAGTCTCATACATATACTGTGCTGTAGATTTCCAGTGGAAACCTGCCTATCATGATATACAAGCTGGCAGTTCGTGATTGTTCCCACAACGATCTAGAGTCTCTTGGGGATTTATTTAAGGGTGAGTGTTGTTATAGCTATCAAGTAGCCATACTTTATAATAGTACTATTGTCAGTATAATAGATATATGAAGCAGTGAGCACTGTTACTTTATAAATCTGTAAATCACATGTAAATGAGATAGTATAACATGAAGAACATCTGTCATCATTTTGAATTGGTAATCTGTTGTTAATTTAAAAAATGGTTTTATTCAAGAAATGAGTTCTAGTCTTTAATATATATTTGATCATTTATGGGTAGTTGTGGCTTACTGAGAATAGTTGGTACTGTGCAACTGTAAAGTTGTGGGTTTGATTTCAGCTTCTTATTTGCCAAATGCTTATATCCCGTTTGGCAAGGCAGTTTACATATGCTACCAAACTGGGTGGTCAGTATCAGTAGAAAATCCCTACCAAAGTGTAATCTGTTTATCACGACCTTCATATCAGGTTATGTGTAGCTTGTAAATCATATTATTTAAAATGATAAGTCACAATATTTAAAATTATGAATTGGTGTTTGCATTACCTTAATGTCAATTGGTAAAAGAAAAGTAGATTGTTTTCAACTAACTATTAACAAAACA